>NW_026043027.1:0-63579 GCF_023856365.1 Brienomyrus brachyistius | reverse complement strand
TAGAAGAATACCTTACAATTATATTAGTTAAGAAATAACAGATTGCGTATATACAATATTAAGGTGATGACAACAACCCTCACTGTCTCTAGGTGCTGCTTCAGACAGGGCATTCTGCAGCAGGGACACCACCCGTCGTGCAGCATCCAGCAAATCTCCCTATCACAACAGCCCACATAACAGAATAACATTAGTGTATGATTCAGTAGGGCTAGTCCAGGTCTGGAAAGTAGTTGGGCCAGATTTTTAAACCAAGAAATTTAGCTGGGCCAGACATTTTCAGCGGCCCAGTAAGCAACAGGTAATGGCATTTTAAACAAACACAAATCAAGGTACATTATTTTAAAAAACTACAACTGAACAGAATCTGAGAGCAATATTTTTTTTCACTTCTGAAATGAGAAAAATATTTTGGTCGTATCTGACCTAGACGCATCCCAAAGAAAAAAAATGCCTATTAGATGGTAAACAGACATAAAGAAAAAGGGAAAAATCGTCTATAATCATCATCCGCTTATACTGTGGTGATCCATTTCACCCACACAGGCATGATCACCATTAGCGGTTTCCACATTATTGTCGAGGTGACTATTCACTTTACCTCTGCTTTCTCCGACATCTTCCTGATTCTGCCGCCAACAAGGGGCTCATAGGGTGGAGACTGAGGGTGTTAAACAGACCAATCTTTTGTCACTGAATGCAACAAATAATGTATTTATCTGTCAAAAGTCCAGCACCAGGAAAAGCAACAGAGTGACAGTAGAAACTGTAATAATAATGGAAGTGCGCCGCCCTACAGGGAAGGAGGAGTGATGGGAGTCCCGGTGGTGGCTAAGCGCGCGTGGGGAGAGGCGTCGTACTGTGAGGCTTCATGAACTTCCGATGGGGCAGTGCTGTCATACAGCGGGGAGCCTGAGAGGGGCACTGTGGCCGGGTGCGAGAGCCCTGGGTAATGAGTTGTAGAGCTGCGCAGTGTCACGATCGGGTACAAGCAGGCAGGCGATCGTGCGGGCAAGGCGTGCAAGGAGCAAGCGGACAGGCAAAAACGGGAGTTTAATTAGGAAGCGCGGACGGGGAAACATCTCACGCATACAAACATCAATGACAGACACTGGACTCAGGTAAGACACGGACTGAAATACACAGGACTGAGCAAATTAACTAGATACAGCTGGGTACAAATCGGGAGAAAACACGTGGGTAATCAGGGGGCGTGGCACACAGGAGGAGCGGACGAGCCGGGCATGACACGCAGGAACTGAGAGCCCAAGCTGTTGGACATTCCACTGGACTAGGAGACTGGGGTGAGTGAGGAGGAGCTCATTGACCACAAACTGGGATACTGGCTGTGTGTGAGCAATGGGGTGGAGATTAAGGAAAGACGTTAAATCAGCATGCAGTGTTGCCTGGAAACAACAACAAATATACTAGTGTCACTGTACTAAAACAATATCAAAATAATGCCTATTTTTTATTCATTTTACTTGTAGAGTGCAAAGTACAAAGGAAAACAAAGAGTAACTATGGCGAAATAAATCAAAGCATGTCCCAGAATGATGGGCCTGAATGGATCAGGACAGAAGAAGGCGAAAGTCCTGTTAACGAGGTGAGACGATGCAGACACAGGCCAGGATGTGGGTATAGGCGAGAACAAGAGGGAAGACGGGGGCCCGAGACTCAGCATGGGGACAGGTGGGGGAGGGGAGGCACGGGCTCACCTGGAGCTGCTCCCGGAGGTGCCGCTATGACTCATGGGTAACATGCCGGAATGGGACGGCACCTGTAGGCTGGACCAGTTGTCATGGGAGGGCAACATGGACAGACAGGTAGACGAGCTGTCTGAATAAGCAGCTGCAAGTATAAAACAATAAATGAAGCAGGTATGTGGTGGGCAGTGTTACAGCGTCCTTAATATGGTCAATACAGAAAAGGCATGTTATCATGTTATGTATATACTGCCTCCAGTTACTTAATGCCTAACTTTAATACATTGATTGATTTGTTCACTGCTGCAGCCTGTGTCAACTTTCCTTTCAGACAGATGTAAAGTCCATTCTGTTTTTGTTCTGTGTAGTTTTTTTTGAACAGCATATGGCTGAATTCTGTTAAACCTCAGACTGAAGAAAATTGTGTTAATTGAAAAGCAAATATCAAAAACTCAGTCTGCAGGAATGTTTTTCTAAATATTTCTGTGGACTTTTGGAAATTTCACGAAATTCCATTGCTCCATTACATAAACACTGAGTGAGATTTCATTCCCATTACTGCAACGTATGAAGAGGATTATGACTTATTACTTTAGGTTATCGGACTGAGTGAGTTTTGGAAATTTGCTCTTCGATAACTGAAGCAGTGCTGTGAATGCAGAGGTTATATGCGTCGCATATCAACAGAACTGTATGTTTATGTCTTGTCTTAATTATTTTGATTAAATGTCTAACTATTCCCAATATGTGTGAACATACTTGGCCAAATAAAGCTGATTCTGATTCAGTCAGAGGGTAATCGTCGGTGTGCTGTACTATCGTGGTGACCCACACAGAGAGCTTAGGACCATGATTTCAGTGTGTGCTTGTGTGAGGGGACAGGCAGGGCGGCGGCTCACTGGGTGATGCACTCCTGTGGGTATAGGGGCTGGGATAGGGGGCGGAGCAGTTACTCCTCAAGGAGGAGTAACAGTCACAGCCGTGGGGGGAGGAGAGGGAGAGGGTGCTCCCAAACTGGGGGTGTGGGTTTGATGAAGAGCAGAGAGACCCTGAGCCTGGGATGAACCAGCTGCCTACTGAAACGAAAGCGGATAAAGACAGAAACTAGAACCTCAAACTAAACAACACAAACAACAATATCAAGTTATATTCAATCATTAAACCGTTATATATTTAATCTAAACAATAGTAATAAATATCGTTCCGATTCAAAATATCATTTACGGGTGAATCTTATGACTTGCATTGGGAAACAGGAAACGGGCCAAGCTGCAGGGCCAGTTCAAAGGCATAGTGCGAGGCGCCCAGAAAGGGGGCGAGGTCTGGGCGGAGTCAGCTAAAGAAGAAAAAGGCCTGACCTTTTTCTGGATGCTGTGGACTGTGTTTGTGTGTGAGCTGCAGCTGCATGTTCCTTACATTTTTTTTATTAACACCAGCACCGTGAGGTTTGGCCTGGACTGGGTCCTGTCCTGCATGGTTGAAGACATGTTGACTGATGGTCAGCCCGTGTTCTGTTGGATCCCACAGAAAGGAAATGGGAATCCCGTTTGGATCGGATGCTGACAGTTGAAAAAAAACTCATGTCTGTGTGTTATGAAAGAATATCAATAAATGTTTCCGAAAGGGGATGACTCATTTGGTAATTATTTACGGCTTATGTTATGGCTGAGAAATTTACAGTCTTTACTAAAGTCTGACTTCTTTCGAGTCACCTTTAATATAGATTGGACACTCTCTATGCTATGTACAATACTTATATAGATGGTACATGTTTACTTGCTTGCACAGATGGTTGATTAGGTAATTAGTGTAAGTGTGTGTGTGTGTGTGTGTGTGTCCAATCGCATGTATGTCCAAGGTCCATAGTAAGTAATATACACTGATCAAGAGATGCCTGAAAGTGGATGAAAGAGGACATTAGTGGGTGTATCACTTAGTGTAACGGGTGCAGGAAAATGAGCAGGACTGCAAGCCATATAATGACCCACTGTCCTTATCTAGCTCTTAATACAGTATGCATACAGTGATGTATCTACAATGGACAGCTACTATAAGCAGATAGCACAGTACAGGTGCTTAATCTGTATGCTATTTCCATCCATCCATTGTCCAAACCGCTTATCCTACTGGGTCACAGGGGGTCCGGAGTCTATCCCGGAATCAATGGGCACGAGGCAGGGAAGAACCCAGGATGGGGGGCCAGCCCATCACAGCTCACACTCACACACCATTCACTCACACATGCACACCTACGGTAAATTTAGCTACTCCAATTAGCCTCAGCATGTTTTTGGACTGTGGGGGGAAACCGGAGGAAACTAGCAGCTTTGTGTGGTAATTGTTTGTATTAAAAATACATTGGATCAAGTCAAATTATTTTTATGAAGAATTAACATCTAAAAGCTGCTAGTAGACCGTGGGAAAATAATTTTTCTATTTTCTTGCTGCCATCTCGTGGCCAAAAGTAGGTATTGCAATTTCCATCATATGTAAGAGGGCCTGCCCATCAGAGTAATGTACATCCTGTGACATGTATTGACTATCAAGACAAACTGAAACACGGTGTATTAGGCTGTCAATGAGTACTGGACTAGGGTGAAAAACTGCCTGATAATCTACCTATTAACTAGAAGAGTACAAACTGGAGACGGATCCCCTAATACAGAGGGATTAACGTCTGTGCCACATCCAGAACCATTCAGTGTAGGAGTCTGGTGGTTCTACTGGATACTGACAAGTACCCAGCCCCTTTGTTCCCTCTGATAATCATCAGTCCTCCTCTGAATGCCTTCACCACTCTATTCCTGAATAGGTACACATTTAAATATGCTAGCAAGATCAAGGTATTGGGATAACTGTTAGGTTCGCTGTTCAGAGAGTTGCAGTGAAAACCATCATACACAGTGGCCCTTTCTGGATAAGATTACCTCCCTCTGATCTAACAGGTCAAGATCAAAGCAAGGTGCATTGCAATGTCTGACACCCAGCACACTACAGCATATAAAATACAGGTATCCATCGCCTTCCGCATTTGGAACCAGGACCACTTGTTGCAAGTCAATTTGGGCGTATCTCAAGTTATACGAGAGAGGCAAGACATTAAGGACAGTATACACAGTACTGAAATAATAATGTACATATTAAACCACAGCACTTAATAAACAGATACTGCACTTACATTTCACAAAAAAAAAATAAAGCACAGATTGCACTAAGAAATCAAAAGATGCATGTGCTAGCAAACAGTGGGAGCTGAGGAAGAAGCAGTGGTGAAATACTTTATTGTACAGTACAGTAAGTTTCTTTTTATAGAATGAAATAGCATACAGGGGGCGGCATGGTGGTGCAGTGGTTAGCACTGTTGCCTCACACCTCTGGGACCCGGGTTCGAGTCTCTGCCTGGGTCACATGGGTGTGGAGTTTGCATGTTCTCCCCGTGTCGTCGTGGGGTTTCCTCCGGGTACTCCGGTTTCCCCCCACAGTCCAAAAACATGCTGAGGCTAATTGGAGTTGCTGAATTGCCCGTAGGTGTGCATGTGTGAGTGAATGGTGTGTGAGTGTGAGCTGTGATGGGCTGGCCCCCCATCCTGGGTTCTTCCCTGCCTCGTGCCCATTGATTCCGGGATAGACTCCGGACCCCCTGTGACCCAGTAGGATAAGCGGTTTGGACAATGGATGGATGGATGGATGCTGAGGCTAACTGGAGTTACTAAATTGCCCGTAGGTATGCATGTATGAGTGAATAGTGTGTGAGTGTGCCCTGTGATGGGCTGGCTCCCCATCCTGGGTTGTTCCCTGCCTCGTGCCCATTGCTTCCGGGATAGGCTCCAGACCCCCCACGACCCAGTAGGATAAGCGGTTTGGACAATGGATGGATGGATGGAAACAGCATACAGATCTTATAAGCACCTGTACTGTGCTATCTGCTCATAGTAGCTGTCCATTGTAGATACATCACTGTATGCATACTGTATTAAGAGCTAGACAAGGGTCATTATATGGCTTGCAGTCCTGCTCATTTTCCTGCACGCGTTACACTAAGTGATGCACCCACTAATGTCCTCTTTTATCCACTTTCGGGCATCTCTTGATCAGTGTATATTATTTACTATGGACCTTGGACATACATGCGATTGAACACACACACACACTTACACTAATTACCTAATCATCCATCTGTGCAAGCAGGTAAACATTTACCATCTATGTAAGTATTGCACATTGCATAGAGAGTGTCCAATCTATATTAAAGGTGACTCAAAAGAAGTCAGACTTCAGTAAAGACTGTAAATTGGCAGCCATAACATAAGCCGTAAATAATTACCAAATGAGTCATCCCCTTTCGGAAACATTTATTGATATTCTTTCATAACACACAGACATGAGTTTTTTTTCAACTGTCAGCATCCTTCTCGATTGTCAGAAGCTCTGCGCTAGAGGGAGGTTTACTGGTCTTATACTCTTCTGGCACCTTGTGTGATTCCTGACTTGGGACATCAGTTTGGCTCCTTCTGTATGTGGTTTACATTGTATTTGTTCTTTAAAGTTGCCCCTTCAGAATTAGACAGTGTAACCAGCTTGCCACATATTGCCTGGATGACATAAGGTCCGGTAAAATCCGGTTCCGTTCTTCCTCCTTTCCGTCCCCGCTTCCTCATGTTGAACAGAAGCGCCTCATCTCCAACATGATAAACTGTGTTTTGGTACCTCTTTTGTATTCGTTTACCACATGCCTGCTTCTGTTTTTCCTGTTACTAGGAGATGTTTTCAGCTGTTGTTGCTTATTGTCTCAACTACTTTATTTTTTTCATCAAAAAACGTGCCGTAGCTTTTCTCATCGGGAAGAATAATTGTGGAAAGCTGAAGTGGAAAAACATTCATAGCAAATTATTATTATTCACAGATCATTATAAAGAGTCATTTTCTAAAAGCATTAAGAACAATGTAATTTGCTGTTTCAAGATATGTTTTTAAATAACTACTTGTCAGTCATAAGAAACTCTTCAACACACATGATCCGATCTTGCCACAAATCATTTTTAATCTCACTTTTGTTGCCAGCAGTTCAGACATTAATGGCTGTGTGTTGAGTTATTTTGAGGGGACATCAAATTTACACCATTATACAAGCTGTACACTGATTACTTTACATTCTATCAGAGTTTCATATCTTTAACGTTGTCCCTTGAAAAGATATAATAAAATATTTACAAAAATGTGTGGGGTGTACTCACTTTTGTGAGATACTGTATATTAAGGGATTGATTGTCAATAATATCAGTAATTCCTGATGTAATGTTAAAAGAATAGAGCCTGTCTCACACAGTTCTAAAACAACCTCAAAAACAGACTTACCATTTTATGTCATCATTCGTTTTCTCATCCAGGCCATTGGTTTGGGGATGATATGCAGCAGTGATCAACGGCAGAACAGGGGCTCTGAACGCAGTATGGATTAAAAAGGAATTAACCATCTCTCTCAATATAAAATTAGGATCATTTATTCTCTACAGAGGCCCCCATAGAATAGTGCATCCATCCCCTCACTCATGTTTAGACAGACGTAAGGCAACAGGCCAATGACATTCAGAACAGCAACAACATCAACAATTGTACAGCTAGTTTTAAAATTTAATAAAAAAGACAAACCAATTAGGTAATATTAATGAAATTATTAAAATGTGCAGATTAATAGTCAGAAATAATTTGCGATTTTAAGAGCGGAAAGGATACATTAAAACTCAATTACATTTATCCCTTAATAATAAAAAAAAGGTTTTTGAATTTTACATCATGATAAATGAGAACTATATGTGATTACTAATTACTGTTGACTAATTTCCTGTCTGGACGTTTCCCTCCTCATTGTTAAAAGTCATTATATGTCTGGGTGCCAGTCAGTGGAAGCACACAGACATGTTGGCCAGCTGTCATATTCATTCAGCACCAGCCCATCAAGTAGAGAATTCAGCACCACGGACAGTGACCTGTGTTACAATGACATCAGGTCATTGGCTCTAAATATTTTTCTAGAAATAACTAAATGGCTCTATTGTAGAAATTTCCAGCCAGAGTCTTGTGGTGCGTTCGTTTTTCTCTCGGAACTTGGAAATTCCAAATTGGGTGACATCACATCCAACAATCTCCCGTTCAAGCTAGCACAACTCGGAACAAACATGGCTGCCTCCATGAATACGCTGCTGTGTTGTTGCTTTATATTTTAGCAGTTATGGAGTAAGATTATTATTTCAGACAAATAAACAAGAAACAGGAACTAGTCAAACCACATTAAAAGCTTTATAAAGTATTTTAGTACATTCATAGCGATATTCTTTTTTCGAGAGGCAAACAAACTACAAACAAACCAAAAACACTAACAAGTCTGGTAAAAATCTGATATTGCATGTTAGGATACTGTTTACGGTCACAATATGGTATTCTCTAAATCGAACACGTGCAATTACATTAATAATTACTAATAATTATAAATAATAATAATAATAAATGGGCGGTATGGTCGTGCACTGGTTAGCACTGTTGCCTCACACCTCTGGGACCCAGGTTCAAATCTCCGCCTGGGTCACATGTGTGTGGAGTTTGCATGTTCTCCCCATGTCGTCGTGGGGTTTCCTCCGGGTACTCCGGTTCCCCCCCACAGTCCAAAAACATGCTGAGGCTAATTGGACTTGCTAAATTGCCCGTAGGAATGCATGTGAGAGTGCATGGTGTGTGTGAGTGTGCCCTGCGATGGGCTGGCCCCCCATCCTGGGTTGTTCCCAGCCTCGTGCCCATTGCTTCCGGGATAGGCTCCGGACCCCCCGTGACCCAGTAGGATAAGCAGTTTGGAAAATGGATGGATGGGATAATAATAAATTTAACAAAATAAACATTTTTAAGGATTTGTAAAATAGAATTAATGTTGAGTGTGTAAGCCGCCATGTTGAAATTACGTCACAGGGGCAACTCGGACAAGAAGATTCTGTCAGACATTAACGTCATAAAAGAGGCGTTTCTAATGGGAAGTGATGTTTTTCGTGACGTTTTTGTCCGAGTTGGAGTGAAATAATCAAACGCAGCATGTGTTCCTATTTGAAGAGAATATTCTATTTTTATTCTAAGGAACTACAGAAAATCAGCTCTGCATGTGATCTCCCCTTTATTGCTCGAGCAGGGCACACGCACATCAACAAGTGTCAAGGCAGCAAGTGCATGCAAACAACTTCTCAGGACGGTTACAGTATAGGACCTTCAGAAAGAGCCAGACTGCGGCGTCATTCAGAGATTCCATTGTCTAAGGCTTGCACTAAAACATTACAGCATATTTAAACAAAGTAGCATGGCACCTGTGTCAGAATCCCTCCCTGCCTTGTTCTGTTCTCTCTTTGTTGTCCCCATTTAGCCAGCACATGTCACTGGCCATCCTGACTCCTCTTTTGATTGTGGGTTTTAAGGATATCAGTGGGTCTGTGTTTTCATAATTGTCCCCCAGGCCACCATGCTGCTCAGCCCTTGATTCCAACTACAGTTGCAATCAGGTGGTTCTCAATCTACTAGGACTGTATAACAGGATTGGCCACCTGTTCTACCTTTACTCGTTCAGCCGCATTCATGAGTCTGGCCTATAGGTTATTCAAATTTTGTCCTGCCAAATTTACCGGACAGGAGGTGGACACTGCAAATGAATGTGTGAATACTCCAATACCTACATCTTTACAAGTTACCTGAAGTGGTTTGGTAAATGATTGTGAGGTTGGAAGTCCTTCTTGATGTCTGTTTGCAGCTCATCCACCAGCAACTGCACGAGTTGTCGCTCCCAGAGGGAATCCCACTCTCGGTCCGCTGGAGGGTCCATCTCACTGTAGCTGGAGTATGTTTCCATCAGTCACTTGGCGTGGGGCTCACAGAATTTACCAGGCTCCTGTTTAATCTGACGCACCTTAGTCCAGTCCATGCATCTGGGGAACTTCTCTGAAAATCTCTGGCAGATTCTTTGCAGCTATACTTGATATTGGGTACTTGCCGCAACTAAGTAATGGGTTGTTGAATCAAAGTCCCGTTCCATGTCAAAAATAACCCCATTTTAGGGTTTTGTTAAACAACTGGTCTAATTTGGATGCAGAGGTTCTGCACGGAAGGCCCAGTCTCTGAAGGGCTGTGGCATAGCGAGGCCTGTTCTGCCTGGAATCCGGCAGGTCACTGGCAACATCCCCCAACTCCTTCATCTATAAGGTCGGGAAACCAGAACGTTTACTCCCCCTTATGGATAAGGACATACCAACGTTGGGGCAACTCCTGCTGCCTGAGTCTTCAACCAAGTCCAAAACAAAAGTATACAATGTTAGGAAGGGTAATTCAATGGTATGAGACTGAAACTAGAAACTGTAAATCGGATGGAGTTAAATAGCAATACTGTGGAAGAGGCATGGGAATTTTTTAAAAGCACATTGTTGCAAGTGCAAAAGAACTTCATACCCGTTTCCAGAAAAACTAAATCTAGGAAACTGCAACCAAGCTGGTGTCATGACCTGCTTGTACGATCCTCGTGTGTGCCACGCCCCCTCATTAACCATGTGTGCTGCCCCGATTGTAACCAGCTGTTTTCTGTCAGTTTGAGTAGTCCTGTGTATTTAGTCCACATTCAAGTCTGTTTCCCCAGTCCTGTCATTGAAATCTCTCGCTGTTGGTACCTGTTTTCATCAATAAACCCTCATTCCCGACTCTCCGTTTCCCGGATCCTTGATTCCTCGCTTCCTGCCTGTTCGTCCAGCACGCGATGTCACAGGTGGTTTACTACGAAAATTAAGAATAAAGTCAGGAGCAAAAGGGCTTTCTTCCACAAATGGAAATTAACTAATGATTTCAAAATAAAGCAGGAGTATCTAAGTCTACAGGTTTAGTTAATAACAGTTATAAGGATGACGTTAAAAGTTTCTTCCAATATTTTAACTCCGAAAGAGCTCTAAAAGCTGAAAATCACTCATTTGCAGGATAGTAAGGGCCTTATAATTGAAAATGAAATTGATATAAATGAGTTTAATGATTATTTTACAATGGCTGTTCACAGTAGAATAGCTTACCACCATTTAGTACAAATACAACGATGTCTATGACCAATATATGTATAACTGAGGCTGATGTGGTACAAAGCCTAGCTAAGCTCAAAATAAATAAATCGCAAGGCCCTGATGGCATCTTATCTATAGTTTTAAAAGAGATGAGGGGTATTATTAGCCAACCTTTAACTTTACTATTCCAGAAATCATTATCTGCTGGTGTGGTATCTTCTGATTGATGTTAGATCATGTCTCATGTCCAGAGAGGCTACAACAGGATCTGGATTTAATTAGCGACTGGGCTCATACGTGGCAGATGAAATTTAACATAGATAAATATAAGGTAATCCATGCAGGGAGCAGAAATATAGTAAATATAGTAAAGTACAGATATTTTATGGGTTCCACTGAAATAAAGGTAGCTGATTACGAGAAAGATCTCGGTGTGTATGTTGATACTTCCATGTCCCACTCTTGCCAGTGTGGGGAAGCATTAAAAAAAGGCAAAAGGATGTTGGATTAAACTCCACACACCTAGAGATGTAAGTCAAGAGAAGTGATGCTACGATTATATAATTCCTTGGTAAGATCCCACCTAGAATACTGTGTGCAGGTTTGGTCACCATACCTTCAGAAGGACATTGCTGCCTTGGAAAAGGTGCAACGTAGGATGACTAGAATGATTCCTGCACTTAGAGGAATGTCTTATGAGGAGAGGTTCGCTGAGCTGAATCTGTTTAGCCTCAAGCAAAGGAGACTATGGGGGGACATGATCCAGGTATATAAGATTCTAACAGGTCGGGATGCTGTTCAGCCAAATGACCATTTCAATATTAATTTAAAATACTAGAACTCGTGGCCATAGTGGAAATTAGCTGGAGAACATTTAAAAATGAATCTGAGGAAGCACTTCAATTCAATTCAATTTTATTTATATAGCGCTTTTAACGACATGCATTGTCACAAAGCACTTTACATTTAACCGGCCAGAACCCCACCAAGCAAGCCTGAGGCGACAGTGGCAAGGAAACTCCCTCTAGCAGGAAGAAACCTTGAGTGGAACCTAGACTCAGAAGGGGACCCCATCCTCCTCTGGGCGACCAAGGAGCATGAAACTGCATTTACATTGACATTCATTAGAGTTCATATAGTTATAAAGTCCCAGTTGGTTTCATGTAGTTATATCCAGGAGTCCAGGTGCGGGTTCACACGGTGTAGTCGGCTCGGTATCAGCTCGAAAAAGAGAAGATGGAGAAGAGTTATTGCCCTACACCTAACCGGCAGGACTAAAGCAACTATGACAGCCTGCCTAAAAGAGTGACCTGGAAGGAAGCACAGGCATGAGGGTTTACAGAGGTTTTGGCGTCAAGCCACCTCCCATCCACAGCTTAAGTGATCGGCGAGAGTGGCAGGACGACAGCACCAATCCCCCCTTTCCCCTTCAATCTCAAATAACTATGAACCTCCAGATTTCCCATTCACCTTAGAAAAGAAGATTTAACTATCCAAAAGACTGGCGAAAGAGGTACATCTTAAGCCTTGACTTAAAAGCAGAGATTGTGTCTGAGTTCCGAACACTAATAGGAAGTTTATTCCATAGCTGTGGTGCTTTATGAGCAAATGCTCTTCCCCCAAAGGTAATGTTCTTTATTCTGGGTACGGATAGAATACCTCCATCTCGTCATCTAAGTGTATGATTCGGAACGCAAATGAGGTCACTCACATACTGCGGTGCAAGACCATTTACAGCTTTATAGGTTAAGAGCAGTGTTTTGTAGTCAACACGAAATCTAACTGGCAGCCAGTGCAGTGAAGATAAAATTGGGGTAATATGATTATATGTTTTAGTTTAACTATTGCTAGTAGCGGTTCAATCAATGCTGGGAGCATCGCTGAATAATTTTGATGGAACAGGTTCTAGCATACAAGTAGATGAATTTGAAGATAAAATTAAGTACATCAGTTCTGACTGGTTAACCAATATTCAATATTCAAAATGTTCTGTTTAATTGAGCATATTTTTGGTCAAAAAGTTTCATAAAGTCGTCACTGGAAAATAACCAGTGGTCTGGTTATTAGTCAGCTTGGACACCATAGTAAATAGGAATCTAGGATTATTTTTGTTTATTTCAATTAGTTCTGATAGATACTAGATGATTTGGCGGCACTAAGAGCCTTTTTGTAGCTACCCATAGCCTCTTTCCATGCTAGTTCGAACACCACTAGTTTAGTATGATGCCACTTACATTCTGTAAGGACATAAAACTTATAGGTCCTGCAGGCCCCAACTCTGATCAGCCTGCATCAGTCTATTTCAGAGCTCCGCTGGCCCAGGCAAGACTGGACTCAACTCGTCAAACCACCCCTTTTAAGGAAGGCAAAGGCCTGCCGGCTCCTGAGAGACTGGATAGGAATAACTGGAGCAGCACAGAAAAAGCAAGACCTTTCACCCCCGGAGTGACCAGAGTTCCACAATCAATCCACAGCAACAACAGCTGTCAGCCTCCAGACACAGACACCTTTTCCACTATAAACAGGATAACTCAGCACACATAGATGTTAGGGACAAATACACGCATGTTTGGTCTCGTTTGAATAGGCATGAGACGAGGAGTATTATACTCTCAGATTTAAGGCAGTATAGCTTTTCCTAAGAGAAATACAGAAACTTCGGCTCAACCCACCAAACTGAGAGAGATTCTCTCATGGTAGAACAAGGGAATTACAACCACCCCCTAAAGTGATCTGATTGGCTGGGGACTTGAGAACCAAGGTCAGCAATGCCCCTAAAATTAACCATTGACCGAAATTAGTCAGTCTTCAGAAACATGCCATCACCTGGTCTGGATACTTAAGGAAGGGCTTCAGAAGTAGTCGGGGAGTCACTCTGTAATCAGAGCTCCCGCAGAGAACTGGGTGAAAGTCTATCTGTAGTCAGATACTTTCCACAGAACTTTGTTCACTCTCAGCTGAGGAATGTGAATACATGATATGAAGACAACTGGATCACAACTGGATCACGGGGGAATCATAAGCAGGGAAGAACACACAGGCAAACAGCAGCAGCAACATTAAAGGCAGGACTGAGAAGCACATTTATACAAGGCTAAGCAGGGAGCAAACTAGAGGCACCTGAAATGAGTAACACAAGGGCAGGAAGGAGAGGTAAAACAAACGCGGAACAGGCATGGCACGTTATACCACACTAGGGAGGAAACGGGAGGTTCAGGAGGGCAGGGTGTGGCAGGGATCCGTTTCAAAATTTAATTTTGGCTTGTACAAACCTTGGTAAAAGCTGCAAAAGATCGATCAACCACTTTCTGAGCTATTGTCTTAACAAACAAAGCATCTGTTGGGGTGGCGGTGTCTGGGGAATACCATGTGTAATACACCTTGTGAAGATTTATATGTAAAACAAAATATTTTTTGATTCTATCACACATATAGAAATTATCCATCCATCCATTTTCCAAACCGCTTATCCTATTGGGTCGCGGGGGGTCCGGAGCCTATCCCAGAATCAATGGGCACGAGGCAGGGAACAACCCAGGATGGGGGGCCAGCCCATCGCAGGGCACACTCACACACCATCCACTCACACACACACACCTACGGGCAATTCAGCAACTCCAATTAGCCCCAGCATGTTTTTGGACTGTGGGGGGAAACCGGAGTACCCAGAGGAAACCCCACAACGACATGGGGAGAACATGCAAACTCCACACACATGTGACCCAGGCGGAGACACGAACCCGGGTCCCAGAGGTGTGAGGCGACAGTGCTAACCACTGCACCACCATGCCGCCCCTTATAGAAATTATTCTAGGTTTAAATAGTAATTTAGCTGAGTAACTAGGCTGAAATTCTAGATAGTTGCAATTTTAAGAATTATTACTATTATTCACAGCTTTTAAGCATGCAGTTGGATGACGGATGGATGGATATTCAGCCACCAGAAATGCCAATTGTTGTTAAGAGGATCAAAGTCTGCAAAGTAGTATGCAGGGTTTAAGGCCAGAACACAGCATACTCTCCGACAGAAAGCATAAAGTTCACTGGGGGAATTTCTGTGGCCACTGCCTGAACAGCATGTGTGGAGAATGTTTATGAGGGTCGAGCCATGCAGAGCTGCTGGCCCTGGCATGTAATGATGAATCACAAATCAGTTAAAAATCGGTGCAAATGCATGAAGATTTAAACCGGCTGATGTGGAAAATGAATCACTATTGTAGGAGTACTTCACAGTACTTTAACAGAAAAACTGGTGTAATATTACATTTGATTTCACAATGTGAGTTTGACGTCAGATGTCACTGCGTATCACGTCGACATCGTACGTCAGTTTTTGGTTTTGAGCGAACGCGAGATGATGAATGAATTTGAAACTGAGGACGGCACAGTGGTTAGTGCTGGCTTCGGTCCAGGGCCCTTTCTGTGTGGAGTTCGCATGCTCTCCCCGTTTTCGCCGGGGACTCCAGGTTCCTCCCACGGTCCAAAAGCATGCAGGATAGGTTGACTGGTGAGTCTAAATTGGCCCTGTAGTTGTGTGAGTGTGTGCGACCTGCGGTGTGTAGGTGACTGCCTGGGCTTGGTTCCTGTCTGCGCCCCTTGTTCCCGGGATAGGCTCCGGTCTCCCCCGCGATCTCAGTTGGGATTAAGTGGTTTCAGAAAATGGATGGATGGACGCACCGCCCGATCTTCAATTGGCGGTGTGGCAGCATATTAGCTTTCCGGTAATCACAAACGAGGAGGAAACAGCGAGAAAAGCACAGACAAGACATAAACTGCATGCAAACATTGTAATAGACTGATAACATACACAAACAGGTCCACTGGCACCACCGTGAGCTGAGTGAAGATTATTAAAAGGGCAAAGCACGCTAAAAAGCTGCACATGCAAACCTTAGCTTATTTATTTGATTTATTTTTTTTTATTTACTTATTTTGATTTGGGATTTTTTTCAACAGTATTTTATTCAAATTCAGTTGCACTGTTCACAACAGTGTCAACAGTTCAGAAAGATAAATATAAGAATATTTTTGAATATATTTGTCTGCAGCTCATTCTGCAAAAAATGAGAAAATTGTATCGTGAACTCAGAATCGTGAATCGTATCAAATGGTGAGTTGAATGTATCGTTACATCCCTAGTTCTTACAGTAGTACTATGGTATGGTGGAGCCACATGACAGGAAGGCAGTACATTGCGAAGTCTGTTAAGAACATCATTCGCACTGAACTGCCCTCCATTGACCAGCTGTACTTTAACTGCCACAGTAACAAGGTTCAGTCTATAATCCAGGACTCTGACCACCATCCACAAACACTGACTAGCAGATTCATGAACAGCTTCATTCGCCAAACAATTCAAACCTGCAGCTTTTGCATCCCCTGTAACAGTCATTTCCACGGCAGCTGCACTGTACAGCTGTTACTGCACTTTATCCACCACTGACCACGTATCATCCAGTTTTGTCCTGCTTTGTATCGCACTGTTTCTGCACCATGTTGTCTTGTACTCCCTTGTGTTGTTATGCACCATCTGTGTTGTTCTGAGCAGTGCCATGATGCAATATTACAAAAAGATCTTGAGGAAATGCAGAGTTCTGGAGGAGATTCTCACAGATCATGGCATGTGTTTATACTGAAGAAACTGTACAAATTGCTAGACATAAAACACAGGACTGGCAACTGTGGTACGTTTTAACACCTTGATAAAAAACTTAAAATCCATAGTAAGTAGGACAACCTCATAGAACCTTTACTAGTCATTGTTCAGAAGATTAACACGGATTAAAAACCATTACTATGAAAGCACGCTAATCAGTTAAGTTGATTATGTGGAGAGAGAGAAAAAAAACTGTCTTTGAAAAAGATCAACCATAGAACGAAGCTGCAGCATTGACACCCCCTAGTGGTGATTTGAAGATAGTTCTGTCTGTAGCAGCTAAGCAGTAGATTTGGCGTCAGGTGCCATGACAAACTCAGTGCTGCTCGGTTTGAACGGCAGAAGCACAAAAATAAAGGGGGCATCTACTGCACGCCCCCCACCCTTGAAAATGGTACAAATTATCATGCAACAGTTTTCTTAAGTAAGTCTTTTTGGGCGTCTGCAGAAACCTCCACGATGCGATTGCCCTGATTAAGAAGTGCGCAGCGGATACAATTTGGGATGCATCGTTCATCCGATTTATTAATATATAATTATTAGTATGTCTATATTATTTTAGAAACGTTACTTGACGAATATTTTTCATTGAGATTGATTCCCCGTTTAAAATTTTGGTGACACTTCATATTTTTTAAGAGAGACAGACAATTTGACGCATGCAATTTGCAGAAATATGTTGTGCCGCTATAAAGTACACAGGCAGCATGACAAACATAAGTACTCACTGAAGCCACGACATACGCCCGGCTGGCCCCAGCGGTACCCCTAAGAAGAAGGCTTTTTTCACAACCCACGACCATCACGAGGGCAAAAAAAACTGAATAGCCTAGAATTTAGTTAATTACAAGGCACATATTTATTGGAGCAAGAGCTCTAACATAAAACTACCTTGTAATTATAAAGTATTATGGCTGTGAACAATGTACAAACAGGCACAGAAAGTAAAATACTCCAAAAATGCAAAGAACCTAAATATTTTTGTTTCCACCGATTCACTCTTGATGTGTTAGGAGTCACAGTTCAGTAGCCTATTCTTCAGTATCTGCATTTAAGACCACCAACTGCTCTTTCTCCTCCTTCGCTCGTCGGCTCAGAGTATTGGACTTGGTAAGTAATGTTGCCCTTTTGGTTCCAGCAGCACTCTCTGCTTCCTCTGCCATGTGCTCAGCATCCTTTTGTAAACTCTCACATACACTTTCCAGTGAGACTCTCTTCCTCTTGAGTTCCTCAAGTTTTCTTTTTTGCTTTTCGCTCATCTTTCACCTTTGGTCAGAGGCGCTTTGGTTGCTCCCCCACACACTCTGACATGGTCGCATATAAGCCTCTGTGCAACAACTGTTTCCTCTGATAAGTTGCAGGTCTCCACCTCTATTCGTTCCACTTCGGCTTGCCCATAGGACAGCAGCAGCAAGTTCTTGCAGAACATCCAGAGGTCAGGATAAGGCCCACTAACTTTTTGATGTAAAAAGACATCAACTTTGGATGGTGCTGAAGGAATGAAGGATATAAAATCCAAGCCTTTTGCCTCATTGTGCAGGTGATTATCAGACTGCTGGGATATTGCATCACCTGTAATTACATTAATTACAGTAGATTAGATGCAGATCAACAATGTCAATACACAGAATCACATGTAGAATAGGAAAGTGATTTATAACCCAATTTTCCTATGATACCATAAATGTGCAATCATTTTAATTTAATCTTGAGATATCTCTAGGCTCATCAAAGAAAATATAACTGGGCTGATGCTTCTTTTCAAACACCAAGAGTCGGTCTTCTAAATACTGCTAAAATCTACGTGTTAACACTATTCAGTTCAGGGACGGATTATGGGTTGTGTGGGCCCCTGGGTAAAACGTTCGCGAGGCCCCCCCCCACCACCACCACCTGCACCACCACCACAACCACCACAAGTCAAGGGCCCTTGGCAGCCAAACACCCTCCCTATAGGGTCAGGGGACCTTGTAGGCAGAGGATCAAAGAATGTAGGCCCTCTAAAATAGACAAACGAAAATACATTGCTGATAAGCGTTGCAAATTGTTTTGGGCTTGGGGCCCACGGGCCCCCTGCACCCCAAGGGCCCCTGGGCAGCGGCCCCGCTAACCCGGTTTGTAATCCGTCCCTGATTCAGTTAGATGTGAAAAAAGAAAAGCATAATTTAAAAATAATATTCTGAACTATCCTATTCTTATCCTATGATTTACCAGCAGATATCCTGCCTGCCAACCGATTCTCCTGCGCAAACTTCTGCATGAGATTTCTCCTTTTCTGCTGGCAGTTATCTGGCTGGTGTGCATTTTGTTTGGGTCCAAGCACGTCATCTCATGTACAATCGAGTACTTCAGAGGGCATTTATCCAAGGCCTTTTTGCACATTTTTGAGAGCACAATCTGGCAATTTTTTTTAATCTGAAGGACACCAAGGTCACTTCCACTGCCTTTGGCTCCTGACTGTCTCTGACAAAAAGATGGTTTGTCAAATTTCCAGAATCTTTCTGCACACTCAGCCCAAGGTTAACACTACCTCAGCTGTACATATCAAACCAGCTCAAACTCCATGTTATTCACATATTTTTTACTTCACAATTGTTTGATACATTTGTATGTAAAGATACCAGTGAATTCACAGAAGTCCCACCTTGATGACAGCCATTCCTATATCCACCTCCTTTGGACTGAGCCAGAGTTTTTGCCTGTACAACAGCTGTACATGTTGCTACACAACACTTAAACATTCTATTTCCTCAATGAACTATTTTTTTTGCAGCAAAAGCCATGAAGCAGCAATAAAATCTTTAAAATATGCTTACCAATAAATATGGTTCTCCCATTTAAACACATGTAAAGATAAACCATGGATATTTAAAAATCATGGGTTCGTTAATGAGTTTAAATGTTATTGAATGGCTTACCTTAAACTTCTCCAGTAAGTCTTCAGCGGTGGAGTGGCTCATGTACTGTGATCCCAGAACCAGGACTGCACTCGAGAGCCATTCTCATAATTCACCCAATACCTGACATGCACATCCAGTTGTTTTCTTTTGATGGTCCTGTTCATACTTACGTCAAACATGACAACGAAGCTCCCTTTTAATATATGGAGCGAGTCCAAATCGCGCAAGAAAAGCGGTTTTATCTTTACCACAAGTGACCCTGCGAGTCAGGGAACATCACCCTGGAGACGGTGTGAATGTCATCATTGGACGTATAGGAGTGATGTCGGCAAACCGTTTGCAAAGCCCATAGCACTTCTGCTTTCAGTGTGGGTTGAGGAGGATGTACTGAAGGCATTATTTGTCATGGGATCCGGAGACACTGCCAAAACGGGTGTAGGCCTATCTTTAGAGGTTGTACTTATCTCCACTGAATAAACATAAATCTGGGCTTATTCTATACTGAACAAAAATATAAACGCAACACTCTTGTTTCTGCTCCCATTTTTCATGAGATGGACTTAAAGACCTACAATTCATTCCAGATACACAATATTACCATTTCTCTCAAACATTTCTCACAAATCAGTCTAAATGTGTGATAGTGAGCACTTCTGCTTTGCTGAGATAATCCATCCCACCTCACAGGTGTGCCACATCAAGATGCTGATCTGACATCATGGGTAGTGCACAGGTGTACCTTATACTGCCCACAATAAAAGGCCACCCTGGAATGTGCAGTTTTTTGCTTTATTGGGGGTCTGGGGACTCAGAACCGGTCAGTATCTGGTGTGACCACCATTTGCCTCATGCAATGCAACACATCTTCTTCGCATAGAGTTTATCAGATTGTCAATTGTGGCCTGTGGAATGTTGGTCCACTCCTCTTCAATGGCTGTGCGAAGTTGTTGGATATTAGTGGGAACTGGTACACGCTGTCGTATACGCCGGTCAAGCACATCCCAAACAAGAGCAGCTGACCTGAGAAATAAGAAATAAGCTAAGCTGGAAACCTGGACCCTCCGACCAAGAATGCGTGAAGTACCCTCAGAAGGTCTACTAGAAGATGTACGTAGAAGACTACTACAGATCAGCTGATCTACACCACAGCAACAGTGATCCTTGAGCTGGAGCCGGACCGTCTTTGAAGACTCCGTAAATCTCCGTATAATAATATATATCTACGGGAACGAGAAAGGAGAAAGCAGAGAACAAGAACAAGATTTGTAAATGTAAGATTTGAAGGACCCCCGGCATGAAAAATAGAATAGTTCTCGTCATTAGTGAACATGTGTCTCGTCATTGTGTATCATGGACAGTAAGAGGGGGATCAATAGAGTGTTGTTATTATAACGTCTAAAAAGTCTGTCGATAAATCAATAAGAAAATAAATGAAGTCGTTTTCGCGAACACGCGAACAGGGGCCGGACCGACTGTAGGGGGCGTGGCCAGAGACAGCCATAGCTGTCAAGTCTCCCGTTTTGGCCGGGAAACTACCGTATTTTACTTCTCTTTCCCGCCGTCCTCCCGTATTAGTATTTTCCCGTAAATCTCCCTTATATTATATAGTTGCTGGATAGTGTAGTGGTAAGATCGCCGCCTTTCACACGGGAGACCGGGGTTCGAATCCCGGTTGTGGCCAAAAATATATTTTATATATTTTATATATTTATATTATTTTATATTTCCTGTCTTAAAATGTAAGGGATACTGGAGCCTGGTTGCGGATGGCTCACGGCGGGTGCCGGAAAATTTCCTTTATTTTCAAATCCAAACCTTGACAGGTATGCTGCTGTTCCAAATCATGGGTGCATGTTACAAGTGCGGAACATATTTTAACTTAGTACTAACTTAGCATCATATTTGATCTGATTCGACTGAATATCCCAGGTTTCCATCTCTCATGCATCTGGTGTGACGTGTTTTCAGACTCTCAGGCTGGCGCAAAGAAATCTTACGGGAATTGAACGTCTCACTCCGGCCAGCTGACCAAAGTTCGGTAACCTTGGTATTGTGTGTAGGAGATTCGCTATAACTATAATTTCGTTCTCCATTTACATGCCCGTAGTGTCTTTAAGTGTTATGTAGTTTTGCCTGAAACGCAAAAATAAAACAAAGCAATTAAAGCCGATCAGTGGCTCAAATTGTGCTGTAGCGATTGAAGAACTTTTGTCGGAAGTTGGATTCGAACTTGGGATGCCTTACTTGGGAGAACAGAATACCAGAATAGAGTAGGTTAAGTCCAGCCTTGGCTTCCAAGCTGACGTTTTTCTACATATGTGCTTGTGTATCATGGACAGTAAGAGGGGGCAGGCAAGGAGAGAATTTCTCTCTTTGGGGATCAATAGAGTGTTGTTATTATAACGTCTAAAAAGTATGATGGTCTGTCGATAAATCAATAAGAAAATAAATGAAGTCGTTTTCGCGAACACGCCGAATTATAACTATAATTTCGTTCTCCATTTACATGCCCGTAGTGTCTTTAACCGGCTGCACAAACTGGATCCGCCTCCATTACGACACAACTTTGCCCTTATTGGCTTAAGAATTTAGTCACATACATGACGTATATCTGCTATTTCTCCCGAGAAGCAGGTAAAGCAGTGGTAACTGCTTTGTAGTTAATTTACCTGGTAAAATTAAGTTTAAATAAATGATATAAATACTGTAATAGTACTCGTGAGCTTTGTTTATTTGTTATTAGTTATTGTAATGTTGCGCTGCTTTATTTGTTTAATCGTCTAGTCTGTGGAGACATTCAAGTTAATCAAATAAGAATTGCACTGTACACTGTACATGACCATAAAAACTTTGTATCCTTGAAATAAATGTTTTTGATCTTTTCCTTGGCAGTTATCTTTTTACACAGGGCCTCTATGTACACGATAGTTTTTTTTTTCACGACTAACAGTATGGATCAGGAGTTGGTTATTGTAAAAGAAGTAATGTGCATGCAGGTGATATTTGTATAGATTTATCCACACCCTTGTAGCAGTGCTGCCATTGCAGTCAGATCTCGCAAACTAGGAGTATTAGTTGTCTTTATTTCTCTTTATTTCTTGACGCCAACCCTCTCCATTAATCCGGGCTTGGGACTGGCACCTACCTGAGCTGGCTTGCTCCCTTAAGTGGCTGGGTTAGGCTAAACTATATATATATATTTACCAAGACTACAATAAAACATCTCGAAATGTGTAGTCTAGCAAAACGCAGTTTAAAGAAGGTAGCCTACCTGGCGAAATTGCAAACAAATTAAGGGCGTTAGGCAGCCTTTAGATCCTACCCATCATGCACTGCAGTTTTTTGCTAATTCCTCAAATGGAAAACTGTCCATCCATCCATCCATTTTCCAAACCGCTTATCCTACTGGATCGCGGGGGGTCTGGAGCCTATCCCGGAAGCAATGGGCACGAGACAGGGAACAACTCAGGATGGCGGGCCAGCCCATCGCAGGGCACACTCACACACTATTCACTCACGCATACACTCCTATGGGCAATTTAGCAACTCCAATTAGCCTCAGCATGTTTTTGGACTGTGGGGGAAACCAGAGTACCCGGAGGAAACCCCACGATGACATGGGTAGAACATGCAAACTCCACACACATGTGACCCAGGTGGAGACTCGAACCCGGGCCCTAGAGGTGTGAGGCAACAGTGCTAACCACTGCACCACCATGCTGCCCCCTAAATGGAAAACCATTAAATACAAAAGGAAAACAAAAGTGCTGTAAGACTGTATACTTATGTGTATGTTAGTAAAGGCTGTAGCTGACACAACGGACCCCACTAATTAGAAAGGGGTAATTGTACACATGTGGCATCCAGTATGTTCTTCTATAACAGTTTTTAAAAAAAAAAAAAAACTCACATTACACAAATTGGCACTATCAAAACGAGGATTATGGGGAAAATGGGGACTGTGATGGAGATTACATACACGTAGGCATGGTATTTAGTTTTTTTTTAATCTGGTCACCTTCCAGAGTAATTGTAAACTAAAACCATCTTCACCCTATTTGATTCTTTATAAATGGACAATCAGTCGTGCAGTAAATGGGGGTATAGAGAGACACAGAGCTTGTCTAACAAGAAACCCTGGGAAGCTAACATTAATAGGGTGGGTATGGATAGCAAAACCATTGATACAGATTACAGATTTATATCTCACCTGAACCCTGGCGGGCTCCGTGCCAATAGGGGTTGGGATTAGGGTTAGTTAACTTAAGTAGTAATATTGATGTGTATATTCTCCTATTCTCCAGTCAGTGAATCGTGAAACGTAATGTTAATATGTTTCTATACCTATATGTTCTGCTTAAAAACCCATAAAGGCAAGCACAGTGTTTAGACATTCTGTTACTTAGACTAGTAAACACTAAGATCCTTCAGCTTTCAATTAACCTGACACAACAGTCTAAACAACAAATGTGTGCCATGTCATTTGTCATCTTTACATCTTGTATCCTTTATATGGTAATTGGATTTTCAAGGTGGAATTGCAGGTCGATCATTTTAAGGATCTAGATGTAAACCTCCCTGGTGTTGCTTTAATATTTTTTTTGCACAATTTGCTTCACACACTTCCTCCAGCAGAGAAGCTTACAATACTACACCCCACCAAATGACTGGATGATGCCTTTTTATTTAAGGTCTGGCTGTGAGCCTCGATTACCGATACACTATCTTCAGGCTCCTGCCGGGATCAGTCAGTATGGTGGACCTTTGGAGGAATGGGTACAAAACCATCAGGAAAGTTTGCAGGTGCTTCAAGAGTATGTGAAGGCTTAGTTGGAGGAACAAGCCACACCACGAAATCGGAAACACAATGAGTTGGTTAATGATTAGGGGTTTGATGAAGGTCAGCTGGTGTGTTTGCGGAACCATGTTCGAGGTAAAATACAGGATCATTGGGATGCCTGTTTGTATATGGTAGTTCGGTGTCCCCAAGATCAGGGTGCAGTTTACTCTGCAACTCCAATGGAGGGGGACGGGGTTGTCCGTCAAGTTCACCGAACAGAGTTGCGTCCAGTACCACAGGGGGTTGTTATGTCAGGGGAAGATGTTCTGGTAATGTCTCCTGAGTCTGGGTTGCCCACAGGGGCAACAGAAATGGAATCGGATGAGGACTCTGTGGTTTTACGGGGACAGGGCTGGTGGGAGGGGTCGCAATAGAGCATCCACAAGTAGGCCTCGTATAATGGAGGAGGTTATGTCCCCCCCGAGGTGTAGAGACCAGTTAAACGTTCGGTGAGGTCCACCACTGGTCATCATACCAACCCTTATAAGTTACCACGGTCAGTGAATGATCGTTCGGTTGGGGAGGAAGACCAGTGGTTTGGGGATAGAATTCTTAGCTGTGATCGTTGGGTCATCAATTTCATTTTGGGGGATGGATTGTAGCCAGGCAATTATAGGCAGGTATAGGAACTGCAGTTCGGACTGGAGGCATAGCCGGGGCGAGATGGCTGTGCATGTTCCGATGGTAGGGCATATTGGCAAAGGAGCAGGCACGGGAAAGACAGGCAGGGTCCTGATAGATTTGGGGGAGCATCGGCGGGCATATTGAATTTGCAGTGTAGCAGCCTTTCTGTTTGCTTGTTTCAGGGGTGAACAATCTTATCCGCAAAGGGCCGGTGTGTATGCAGGTTTTCGCTGCAACTCCCTAATTAGATTTCTAATTAGAGGACTGATTAGCTGAAGAGTCCTCATACCTGGTTTTGAAGAGCTGACCTAAAGGTTACCCCAAAAACCTGTTTTTTTTTTGTTTGAATGGGGCAGTGAGTCATGGGGTAAACTACTGTTCTTTAGGGGTTTTCAAGGTGGAATTACGGGTCGATAATTTTAAGGATCAGGTTGTAAACCTCCCTGGTGTTGCTTTAATATGTTTTATCTGAGGTTGTATCGTGTATTATCAAGCCAGCCGGCTTAGTGGCCTCGGGAGCGGGGTTTAGTGGGAGCAGCTGGCTAGTTTTATTTTCTTTTTTGTTTGTGTCTTTTTCTTTGTTGTATGTATATTTTGGGTTCATTATTAGGCAGGCTGGGCCTTTTGGCACCTGTAGTCTGGGTGCTGGATTGCCCATAGGGGTCTTTTTTATTGCTGTGATTTGCTGTGTCATTCACTAGTGTGATTTGTGCTGGATGTGTTTTTAAGGTTGTGCTGTGGCGTGTACCTGAGCAAACTTTGGGCAACCTGTTCTCTTGTTGGCTTTATTGACAAAGGGTGGATTAGTCTAATTACGGCCTGCTACAAATAGCTGCATATAACGTATAAAAAAAATCACCTTATGGGTGCTCCGTAGGGTAGCAAGATCTTGAGTTTTTTTTACAGTACTCGGGTACGTTTTAAAATTTTCGACCAATCAGCAAACATTATTCTGACAGCATAGCTGGGAAACCAATGAAAAGTGAGTGCAACGTTCTAGAACTTGACTTCGGGTTGACGCTCCCTATAAAAGAGCTGGGTACTGCTTCAAGGCGTTCAGTTGGCGCTACCTCCTGATAGAGTAGCACTGTACGGCTCTTGTTCCGTAAAACAACATCAAAAGGATGAAAAAAAAAACAATATTTAAAGAAGACGAAAAAAATCAATTTTTAAAGAAGACGAAAAAAACATCGTCTAAAAAAATAAGCCAAAAAAATAATATCCGAAGAAGGAAAAACATGCAAAGTAAAAAAAAACAAACAAAAATAAAAAACAATATCCAAAGAAGAAGGAAAAAAACATCCAAAGGGAGAAAAGAAGAACTGAAGGGCCAACGAGGTAGGAGGAAATACAAATTTCGTTTCAGCACCGTTGGAGTGCCAAGCCGTGAAAAGCATTTGGCCAGAAGACAAGGTAAGTGTTGTATCTGTTATTTTAAAACAGCGCTTTTCAAAATGCTGCTTTATAATCGTTTGAGATCGTTAGCCAGTGTGACAGCTGAAGGCTTTTTGAGTTTACCAACATAAAGTTTTATTTCTGTATTAGGACATTGTCAGGAACAATGATGTGTTCATCGCTATGATGTGGTCAAAAAGCGATGCATTGAATCTTAGAAACATTTGTGATTTTTCAAACGATGCTTTTCCTTTTATTTAATCAGTAAAATTTCCATCGGTTTTATATAGTGCCCCTTGAAATATGTCTTTAGCTCATTTTCCGGGCATTTTACTAGAATGCATCCTGAGAAATACACAAGCTCTGCTGCATTTCCGTGCCTCGATGTTTAGTGCCGAGTATAATTGTTGCAGTTGCCTTTTATATATTCCATGAGACCTGTTGGTACCAAGAGAAGTGTGAGACTGTCAGGGTGAATTTATCATACAATCGCACGCATAAATACCTGAGGGTTGCCAGTCCTTTTGCGTTGTTACAGGAGGACTAGAGCTGACGAGTGTGTTTCTACACACTATCAAGGGCATTGTAGTACAGTTTTCTCAGGTGGGAGAATGCTGCCGATCTCCTATTTGACAATACAGCCCTTGATATATTAGAATATTACAGAACTAGAAGCCTTTTGCAAGGAAGAATGTGAGAAAATCCCAAGTACAAGAACTGAAAGCCTTTCAGCTGGCTATAAGAAGCGCTTGTAAGCTGTGATATCTGGCAGAGGAGGTGTTACTAAGTACTGATTACGTAGGGTGCCCAAACTTTTGCAGAGTGCCATAATAATGTTTTTATTTTGTAATTTTGTTCAATTTATGGCATAAAAAGTAACTATTCATCAATGTTTGCTGAAAATATTGTGTATTTTTCCCCCAGTTCCTAAAGAGACTGTATTAACTGATATTGTTGCTTTTGTAATTGAAAAGATGTTATTTGTCAAGGGGTGCCAAACCTTTGCATAAGACTGTACACAGTGTGTGTATGTGTTTATGTGAGTGTGTGTCTGTGTGTGTGTGTGTATATATATATATGTGTGTGTGTGTATATATTTCTGTATATGCATGTGTATATATATATTTATATATAGTTCACACACATTCAAACTTATTTGAATACACATTCAAAATTATTTTTATTATTATTATTTTCGTTTTTTTTTTTTTTTTGTGTTTTAAAATTTTTTATTTTTGCAATGGAAATAAAAATAAAGCAGTCCTCCGTAGAGGAGGGGTGGTGGAGGGAATATATATATATATACATATATATAAAATAATTGTCACACAACTGGGGTGACATGCCTATCCTGCTCACCCAATTTTAGTGCACTTTAGTTATGCATAATGACCTTCTAGTCTCGATACACCCATATATATATATGTATATATATATATAGTTTTTTTTGTTTTTTTTTTTTGCAATAGACAATAAAAATAACGCAGTTCTCCATAAAGGAGGGATGGTGTATGGAATATATATATACATATATATAAAATAATTGTCACACAACCTGGGTGACATGCCTTGCCTGCTCACCCAGTTTTAGTGCACCTTAGTTATTCATAATGACCATCTAGTCTCGATACACCCATAAATATATATGTATATATATATAGTTTTTTTTGTTTTTTTTTTGCAATAGACAATAAAAATAACGCAGTTCTCCATAAAGGAGGGATGGTGGATGGAATATATATATACATATATATAAAATAATTGTCACACAACTTGGGTGACATGCCTTGCCTGCTCACCCAATTTTAGTGCAACTTAGTTATCCATAATGACCAACTAGTCTCGATACACCCATATATATATATATATATATGTACATATATATATAGTTTTTTTATTAGCAATAGAAAAGAAAAATAACGCAGTTCTCCGTAAAGGAGGGATGGTGGATGGAATATATATATATATATATATACATTTATATAAAATAATTGTCACACAACCTGGGTGACATGCCTTGCCTGCTCACCCAATTTTAGTGCACTTTAGTTATCCATAATGACCATCTAGTCTCGATACACCCATGAATATATATGTATATATATATATATATATATATATATATATATATATATATATATATATATATATATATATATATATATATATAGTTTTTCTGTTTTTTTTTTGCAATAGACAATAAAAATAACGCAGTTCTCCGTAAAGGAGGGATGGTGGATGGAATATGTATATGCATATATATAAAATAATTGTCACACAACCTGGGTGACATGCCTTGCCTGCTCACCCAATTTTAGTGCACCTTAGTTATCCATACTGACCATCTAGTCTCGACACACCCATATATATATATATATATATATATATATATATATATATATATATATATATATATATATATATGTATATATATATATATATATATATATGTATATATATAGATATTTTTTCTTTTTCTTGTGTTTTTTTTTCGCAATGGATATTAAAAATAAAGCAGTCCTCCGTAAAGGAGGGGTGGTGGAGGGAATATATATATACATATATATATAAAATAATTGTCACACAACCTGGGTGACATGCCTTGCCTGCTCACCCAATTTTAGTGCAACTTAGTTATCCATAATGACCAACTAGTCTCGATACACCCATATATATATATATATATATGTACATATATATAGTTTTTTTATTAGCAATAGAAAAGAAAAATAACGCAGTTCTCCGTAAAGGAGGGATGGTGGATGGAATATATATATATATATATATATATATATATATATATATATATATATATATATATATATATATATATATATATATATATACATTTATATAAAATAATTGTCACACAACCTGGGTGACATGCCTTGCCTGCTCACCCAATTTTAGTGCACTTTAGTTATCCATACTGATCATCTAGTCTCGACACACCCATATATATATATATATATATATATATATATATATATATGTATATATATATAGATATTTTTTCTTTTTCTTGTGTTTTTTTTTCGCAATGGATATTAAAAATAAAGCAGTCCTCCGTAAAGGAGGGGTGGTGGAGGGAATATATATATACATATATATATAAAATAATTGTCACACAACCTGGGTGACATGCCTTGCCTGCTCACCCAATTTTAGTGCAACTTAGTTATCCATAATGACCAACTAGTCTCGATACACCCATATATATATATATATATATGTACATATATATAGTTTTTTTATTAGCAATAGAAAAGAAAAATAACGCAGTTCTCCGTAAAGGAGGGATGGTGGATGGAATATATATATATATATATATATATATATATATATATATATATATATATATATATATATATACATTTATATAAAATAATTGTCACACAACCTGGGTGACATGCCTTGCCTGCTCACCCAATTTTAGTGCACTTTAGTTATCCATACTGACCATCTAGTCTCGACACACCCATATATATATATATATATATATATATATATATATATATATATATATATATATATATATGTATATATATATATAGATATTTTTTCTTTTTCTTGTGTTTTTTTTTCGCAATGGATATTAAAAATAAAGCAGTCCTCCGTAAAGGAGGGATGGTGGATGGAATATATATATAAAATAATTGTCACACAACCGGGGGTGACATGCCTTGCCTGCTCACCCAATTTTAGTGCACCTTAGTTATTCATAATGACCATCTAGTCTCGATACACCCATAAATATATATGTATATATATATAGTTTTTTTATTAGCAATAGAAAAGAAAAATAACGCAGTTCTCCGTAAAGGAGGGATGGTGGATGGAATATATATATATATATATACATTTATATAAAATAATTGTCACACAACCTGGGTGACATGCCTTGCCTGCTCACCCAATTTTAGTGCACTTTAGTTATCCATAATGACCATCTAGTCTCGATACACCCATGAATATATATGTATATATATATATATATATATATATATAGTTTTTCTGTTTTTTTTTTGCAATAGACAATAAAAATAACGCAGTTCTCCATAAAGGAGGGATGGTGGATGGAATATGTATATGCATATATATAAAATAATTGTCACACAACCTGGGTGACATGCCTTGCCTGCTCACCCAATTTTAGTGCACCTCAGTTATCCATACTGACCATCTAGTCTCGACACACCCATATATATATATATATATATATATATATATATATATATATATATGTATATATATATATAGATATTTTTTCTTTTTCTTGTGTTTTTTTTTCGCAATGGATATTAAAAATAAAGCAGTCCTCCGTAAAGGAGGGGTGGTGGAGGGAATATATATATACATTTATATAAAATAATTGTCACACAACTGGGGTGACATGCCTTGCCTGCTCACCCAATTTTAGTGCACCTTAGTTATCCATAATGACCAACTAGTCTCGATACACCCATAAATATATATGTGTATATATATATATATATATAGTTTTTTTGTGTTTTTTTTTTGCAATAGACAATAAAAATAACGCAGTTCTCCATAAAGGAGGGATAGTGGATGGAATATATATATACATATATATAAAATTATTGTCACACAACCTGGGGTGACATGCCTTGCCTGCTCACCCAATTTTAGTGCACCTTAGTTATCCATACTGACCATCTAGTCTCGATACACCCATATATATATATATATATATATGTACATATATATAGTTTTTTTATTAGCAATAGAAAAGAAAAATAACGCAGTTCTCCGTAAAGGAGGGATGGTGGATGGAATATATACATACATATATATAAAATAATTGTCACACAACCTGGGTGACATGCTTTGCCTGCTCACCCAATTTTAGTGCAACTTAGTTATCCATAATGACCAACTAGTCTCGATACACCCATAAATATATATGTATATATATATATATATATATATAGTTTTTTTATTTTTTTCGTAATGGACAATAAAAATAACGCAGTTCTCCGTAAAGGAGGGATGGTGGATGGAATATATATATACATATATACATTTATATAAAATAATTGTCACACAACCTGGGTGACATGCCTTGCCTGCTCACCCAGTTTTAGTGCACCTTAGTTATCCATACTGACCATCTAGTCTCGATACACCCATAAATATATATACTGAACAAAAATATAAACGCAACACTCTTGTTTCTGCTCCCATTTTTCATGAGATGGACTTAAAGACCTACAATTCATTCCAGATACACAATATTACCATTTCTCTCAAACATTTCTCACAAATCAGTCTAAATGTGTGATAGTGAGCACTTCTGCTTTGCTGAGATAATCCATCCCACCTCACAGGTGTGCCACATCAAGATGCTGATCTGACATCATGGGTAGTGCACAGGTGTACCTTATACTGCCCACAATAAAAGGCCACCCTGGAATGTGCAGTTTTTTGCTTTATTGGGGGTCTGGGGACTCAGAACCGGTCAGTATCTGGTGTGACCACCATTTGCCTCATACAATGCAACACATCTTCTTCGCATAGAGTTTATCAGATTGTCAATTGTGGCCTGTGGAATGTTGGTCCACTCCTCTTCAATGGCTGTGCGAAGTTGTTGGATATTAGTGGGAACTGGTACACGCTGTCGTATACGCCGGTCAAGCACATCCCAAACATGCTCAACGGGTGACATGTCCGGTGAGTATGCTGGCCATGCAAGAACTGGGACATTTTCAGCTTCCAAGAACTGTGTACAGATCCTTGCAACATGGGGCCGTGCATCATCTGTCTGAGTGGCTGGTCTCAGACGATCTTGGAGGTGAACCTGCTGGATGTGGAGGTCCTGGGCTGGTGTGGTTACACGTGGTCTGCGGTTGTGAGGCCGGTTGGATGTACTGCCATATTCTCTGAAACGCCTTTGGAGACGGCTTATGGTTGAGAAATGAACATTCAATGCACGAGCAACAGATCTGGTTGACATTCCTGCTGTCAGCATGCCAATTGCACGCTCCCTCAATGCTTGTGGCATCTGTGGCATTTTGCTGTGAGACAAAACTGCACATTCCAGGGTGGCCTTTTATTGTGGGCAGTATAAGGTACACCTGTGCACTACCCATGATGTCAGATCAGCATCTTGATGTGGCACACCTGTGAGGTGGGATGGATTATCTCAGCAAAGCAGAAGTGCTCACTATCACACATTTAGACTGATTTGTGAGAAATGTTTGAGAGAAATGGTAATATTGTGTATCTGGAATGAATTGTAGATCTTTAAGTCCATCTCATGAAAAATGGGAGCAAAAACAAAAGTGTTGCGTTTATATTTTTGTTCAGTGTATGTATATGTATACATATAGTTTTTTTTGTGTTTGTGAAAACGGGTCTTTAATCGGGGAAACGGAGCGGGTAGAGCAGGACGGAACGCAGGCATTGACAAACTACAATGACGGACAGGGCAAACAGGTAAGACCAGGACTTAAAATAGGTCATGACTAATCAAAGTAATCGGGCAAAGCAGGAGACGATCAGGGAAGCACACGTGGGTAATCAGGGGGCGTGGCACACACGAGGAGCGGACAAGCCGGGCATATATGTATATCTATATAAAACCTCATTAATGAGGGACAGGGAACAGAACGGACAGACAGAACTGGCACAGGGGAAGGAGCCAGGACAAGACTTGACATAAGACAGGAAAGGCAGAGAAACAGATCAGAAAGGGGGACACGGAGGGAACAGGCAGGACAAAAGGACCGGGAGTGAACGAAGGGAACATCGGGGAAAGAGGAGCAGAAGCCAGAGGGACGAGGGACAAAGAGAGGAGGGACAGAGACAGGAGGAACAAAGCGAGGGGGAGCAGAGGCAGGAGGGACAAAGACGGGAGGCCAGGGAGAGAAGGAGGGGGAACCAAGAGGAGCCCGAGGGAGACCCAGCGGGCGACGGGAGGCAGCCGGAAGGGCTGCAGGCGGCCGGGAGGCCGGAGCCGGAGGGGCCGAGGAGACGGGGTGAGGGACAGACGCAGGGACGAAGGAGGGAGTCGGAGGGGAGACCAGGGAAGGGGACGAAGGAGCTGGAAGGGACCCTGGCGAGGGCAAGGAGAGAGGGGGAGCCGCAGCAGACGGCGACGTCCTCCGACACGCCAGAGCGGGAGGACCAGCAGGCGAATGAGGAGCCGCCGTCGGGGGGCCCGCAGGCAACCGATAAGACGCCGGAGGAGGGACCGAGGCAGGGCGACGAGGCCGCGGAGGGGGACCCGCAGACGACAGCCGACCCGGAGGGCCAGGACCCGCAGGTGCCGACCAAGCCCTAGCGCCGGCGAGGGAGGGCGAGCCAGGGGGCTGGGCGGGTGGGACCCCAGCCGTGCGTCTGTGTCCTCTCCCCTTATGGGACACAGACATAAGGACCTGCGGCCGGGGTCGGCCTCGTCGGGGTGAGGGTACCAGAGTCACAGGGGGAGAAGGGACTGGAGTGGGGCCAGGGACTGGAGCTGCAGGCTGCAGAGGGAGCGCCTGCCCGGGAGCTGCAGGCAGGGAAAGCGCCTCGGACGTGGGCGCGGTAGCTGCAGGCAGCGGAGACGGCTGCTCGGGCTCTGGGGCCGCAGGGGGCACTTATTTTATTATATAAAATAAGTGTCACACAACCGGGGTGACATGCCTTGCCTGCTTGTGGGATGAGGAAGACTCAGGGACTGGAAATGGGATTAAAACTGAAGATGTGCTCATTCCTTTGTGTATTTACAAATTTTCCTTCCGTCAGACATGAGGAGTTTGCTGCTATATTTGGCACTAATAGAGATTCTGATGCTGCTATTTTTATTGTCTATTAGTTTGTTATTATTTACAAGTTCTGTTGTGTTTTTGCATTTTTCTCTTCTGGTTAATTAACTGCTGTCTGTTTGCTGTGAAGTATGAGTGTGGTGAGTAAGACTCAGGGACTGGAAGTGGGATTACAACTAAAGATAACATGCTTATTCCTTTTTGTATTGTTTACAAATTTCCTTCCGTCAAACATGAGGAGTTTGCTGCTATATTGTGCACTAACAGAGATTCTGATGCTGCTATTTTTATTGTTTATAAATGTGTTATTGTTTCCAAGTTGAGTATTCAATAAATGCTAAATTGAGAAATTTTGTGTATCGTTTGTTATTATTAGTGTGATATTTTACCATGCAAATAGAGGGGAAAACGTCCAATTATCGGCCAAAAAAAATCAGCAGCATATATCGGCCATCGCCTGACCCTTGACTTGAAAAACCCATATCGGTCGACCTCTAGTAACAGTACATTCTGTCCAATTCATCCATCGAGTTAAGTCACACACCCACTTGAGGGGGCACTCCGGCAGACGTGAGGATGGGGATGTTCTTTCCGCTATAACATCCACTGCAGAAGTACATCTCGCTCCTGTTCACAGGGCTTACTTCAATGATGAAGCAGGGCTGGTTGTCTGGACAAGAAGTTGTCCTGCTGCTGGGTCTCGGTGCCGTTTTTCCACCTAAGCTTGAAGGTGGAAATGTGTTCCAACTTGGTCCCTGGGACTGCAGCATAGCCAAACATCGCGAGCAGCGTCGGCCACACCCACCACCAGAACCATCACACCGTCCTATACACATAAAGAAGAACTAAAACATAGAGTGTTGTGACAATCTATGCGTTAATGTTTGGCAGCATAGGTGATTCATTAAAATTATACCGAAGAATGGAAAATGTGATATTTAGAATATTTTTTGCCATTTAGTAGCTAATTTAAGCACTTACCCAATGCCTCAATTTGTTTTAGGTCAGTAATGTCTGAGCCAAAAGAATGAATGTATGAATTTAATACAATTCACCCACTCCCACCCACACACAAATCTGAAATTCAATTTAAGACACTTCTTAAACATTAGTGCATTAACAAAAAAGGAAAATCTTAAGAGATTCAGTAGGATTTTCTATGTTAGACTTAAGCTAATAGTTCAATAGTTTTTACATATTTCAATATACCAATTTGACTTTAATGTTGAAACAGATGCTAAAACATGGAATAATTTCATAACTAGAGAAACATGTTATTCACAAACACTAGCAAAGGTAGCTTATAGTTAAGCTTACTTAAGTCAGCAAGTCAGGCTACAGTGTGTAAGAATAGTCGTAAACGATAATTTGTCTCAGTCTTACATGACAGAATAAGTAAACAGAAAATATAAAATGGCTGAAACAGCGTCATTAACGCCAGCTACAGTAGAGGCGCAGAAAAGGTGTCATGACTGAAGTATTCCCAAACTCTGGAAGACCGTATGCGAGCCTTTTTTGCCGCGTGTTTCTCCAGAGGCTCCGGAGCTCCGCTGGTTGAGACAGCCATGTTGGTTCATGTGCAGGGGGACGAGCGGCAAATTTCTTTTTTGCAGGGTGGTAGGTGATGTCTCATTAATATTTATGAGAGAAGTGCTACATGATTGGCCAGTGCATGCCAGTGCATGCCCAAAATGGTGCGGCACTGCATCCAAGCCTGCGGCACTCAGAGTCACAAATACAGTGGAAACCATTTGTAGTAATTACGTCTGTCTGGCTGATTTCCAACTAATTGATATTTGTATATTTATTACATGAATATAAGGTAATATAAGGTAATAGAAGAGGTATTTAATGGTTTTCCATCTGAGGAATTTGCAAAAAACTGCAGTGCATGATGGGTCGGACCTAAAGGCTGCCTTAACGTCCTCATCTGTATGACGACATACATCAAGACTAGGAAGGTGCATAATGTTCATGTCTGGTTGCGTTTGTTGGTCCAGAAAGTAATTCAATTTCGCCATGTAGGTTACGTTCTTAAAAACTGCTTGGATATAGCCCGATTATATGCTGTGGGCCTTTTAATTTCTTTGTTTACCAGGTAGGCTACCTTCTTTAAACTGCGTTTTGTTAGACTACATATTTAGGGAGGTCTTTATAAATTTATAGTAGTCTTCATAAATATGTGCATAGTTTAGCCTAACCCAGCCACTTAAGGGAGAAAGCCAGCTCAACTAGGTGTCGGTCCCAAGCCCGGATTAATGGGGAGGGTTGGCGTCAAGAAATAAAGAGACTGTATCTTCACTGCATGACTGATGTCAAAATGTGTGAAATATGTGGTTGTATTAATAAATGCATTAAAGTAGGTTAATGATTCTGTGCTGTCTAAATTGTATAGAAAATTTCTACGTATAGCCAAACAAATCTCCTCCTGTTTGAAAAGGCATAGAAAAAGCAATTTAGCCACTAAAACTTTACAGTTTTTGTGAGGGACAGTCGAATTCTCTCGTTTCTCTCGTCAAGTTTTTTTGTGATCCTGCACCTACACTTTGCCGGCCCCAGGAGGATGGGCTCCCCCTTTGAGTTTGGTCCCTCCCAAGGTTTCTTCCTTCTTGGGAGTTTTTCCATCCTATCGGCGCCTATGGCTTACTCACTGGGGGCTTTGGGTGGGCATGATATAAAGCAAAGCATTTTCCCTCCCAGTTTCCTCCTCTGGTCCACATTGCAGGACCATCAGCCATCAGAAACAGTCAGACGGTCTCCTTCAGCTTCTTTAGTGTCCTTGGAAGCCAAGGCAGTTTTAGGTCTGAGAAGAGGTTTATCAGAAGGACACATATTACGTCGTTTGTCCTGAAATGTAACATGGGGAGGAAAAGTTAAGCGGTTTAGTCAGATTGGAGTCGTTTATTCAGCAGTGGCAGCGCCAGTGACTTAATGCTACAGGTGCTATAGGGGAGTGAGATTATTTAGACCGGGTGCTTTAGCTTTTTAGCTTATGTAGATGGTGTATAGAAGCACACAGCACGATAAGCTACAGCATGGATAAAATAGGATAAAATATGAAATTCTAACGTCTAGCTCACAGAGCCTCTATGTGTACTTTGAAGAAAAAATACACTACAAGTATGCTGTAAAAACCGCAAAAATGTCTTACACAATATACAGATTTTACAGATAGTTAAAGAAAAAATGAAACCAATATTTTGGGGGTGCTGTGGGGGTACTATGGTCATTGGAGGAGGAGCTAGAGCCCCCCCCCCCAAGCTTTTCCTTGGTGCTGCCACTGTTGTTCAGATTAAAAGTAACATTGTCATTAATAAACAGTACTCTGATCAAATTTTTGCATGTACAAACACAATCAAAGTTTAACCACATGTTTAGACACAATTCACACACCTGTTACATTTCCATAATGCTAAGACTCTCTACACTTACTTCATCCACTTTCTTGTTTGGTACACAGTCATTTGATGGATGTGTAAGATCATTACCAGACCGTCTGCTGCAAACTCTACAGTTAATGAATGGCTGCAAAAACACACAGACACACAAAAACAGTATTTAAAGAGTGGTGGGCAATAAATACAGTGAGAGAAGGTGTAGTAAAGATATATCTAATGATTTAAGGCAGAGCTGCTGGAGTGCAGGGTTTAATGACACAGAACAATTTTAGAGGAAAGAGCTTCCAAAGCAGGGTCACCATAAGGCTATATTATACAAAGCAAGTTCATCTAAAAGTATGAACAACAAATCCCGTTTAACTGAACACTGCTCTGTATTAAAATACTGTCCTCCGATCAAGCTAAGTGGTCCTGTAGTTCACTATTTAAAGAGGTAAATTTAAAGGGTAATTCACACTGCACATCTACCCTGCTCTGACCAGGTTTAATTACTGGCTTTCTAATTAAAACAAGAGTTAAGTCCTGCCCTTTCACCACAAAACACCACACTGCCATTTAAGGCTGATTTCAACAATGAGTTTTAGTTAACCTGGCTCGATTGAGTTAACTCTGGGTATGTAAAACCCGCTTTGTAGTACAGCCCACAGGTCTTTAAATAAGGCCAGCTAGGGTTCATAGCTCGAAGCATAATCTACAGGTCACCCCTCAGATGATTAGCATTTGCTTCTGCCTGGTAATCCAGCCTTTAAGCCTGTAAACCTACTAAAATTTGAGAATAAGGTGAAGGAACTGGCTCTTTGAGGCCACCTATGTATTTGTTACTTTATTGTTGGCTAACTTTCCCCCGCAGGGCATCAAAAAAGTTAACATGAACCTAAATTAATTTGCTAACTGATATGTCCAATGCTCACAGTCACAGTGACTCTTTACTTACCCTCTTGTCCATGAAAATACAGTCAGCCCGATGGTCTGTTGCAGTTGACTTTGGACATTTTGTTGCTCTCAAGAGAATCTCAATGTCAATGTATTCACTGCTGATCTAAATCACATAAACACGTTATATACAAAATTGCCTACAACTGTTTTAAAGGCAATATAACAAACAATAATCACCCAAAAAATGGCAAACTGTCACAGACTTGACTGCAGCAGATTCAGAGAGAAACTGTGAGAAGGTAAAATTGACCAGGGCTGAGATATACAACCATCACTTTCATTGTGAAGAGACATTAAGCATCATATGCATTGAAATTAAAACATCAAAATCAATGTGATACTCATTAGTTCAGCTTGCAGATGATGAAAGTTTCACACTTTTGTAAACACTTTCTCAGCAGTTACCTTCGGACGGCCCTGGATGTTATAGAAATTCATGTGCTGACGGGTTCCTTGATGAGCATTTTCGACTGCGAGTTTAATGGCCGTCTTGTGAGTGCAGGGAGACTGTGGTAATCTTGCTGGGCCTCTGTGGAGATAAGCAGAGCTCCATAAGCCAAAACCAGAAGCAGCAGGCGGGTCATCTTCCTCTCAGCTTTGAAGGGAGAAGCAGGACTGAGGACACTGATCTGTGGTCCCCTTATCCAGCACGTCCAGGGGCGTGTCCTTCACTCGAAACAAACAGACCTTTGAACAACATTGGAAAACTCTTCAGGATGAATTGAGGCAGGTGGTCAAGTGGGTTTATTGTTATTTCAGCAATATACACAGTACACAGTGAAAGGAAACATTGTTCCTCCTGGACCACGGTGCAACACAAAGAAGAAAAACAGAAACAACACAAGATGACACAAGTGCGGGCAAGATAGAACTATACAGAGTGAAAGGAGCACAAACAGAGGGAGAAAGTGCAAGATAAACACAAGAGCAACAATACAATACTACAGGACAAGACAGCGCAGTCAAGAACACAGAGTGCAGCCAGAGCTAACCTGAATAGGGGCATCAAGGTTGCCAGGCAGGCAGAGAAACAGAAAATAGAGGTCTACTTCACATACAACAACCCACAGTGGGTGTGGCAGGGAATACAACACATTACAAACTTCAAAGGCAACAACACCGTCACTGTTAACAGCAACGCCCTTTTAGCAAAGGAGCTAAACAGCTTCTTTGCTCGTCTGGAGGAACACAGAGCAGACATAGCCACACTGCCCCCTCCCCCAATCTCCAGCACTCACAGACTCCCTCTGCAGGAACACCACGCGAGAAGGCACATTGCATCTCTAGGTGTGTGGAGTTTAAGACAAGGCAAGTGATGCTACGATAATATAATTCCTTGGTAAGACCCCACCTAGAATATTGTGTGCGGGTTTGGTTACCATACCTTAAGAAGGACATTGCTGCCTTGGAAAAGGTGCAACGTAGGGCAACGAGAATGATTCCTGGTCTTAGAGGAATGTCTAATGAGGAGAGGTTAGCTGAGCTGAATCTGTTTAGCCTCGAGCAAAGGAGACTAAGGGGGGACATAATCCAGGTGTTTAAGATTCTAACAGGTCTGGATGCTGTTCAGCCAAATGGCTATTTCAATGTTAGTTTAAATACCAGAACTCGTGGCCATAAGTGGAAATTAGCTGGAGAACATTTTAAAACGAATTTGATGAAGCATTTCTGTACACAGCGTGTAGTTAGAGTATGGAATAGTCTTCCTGTTATTGTAACACAAGCTAAAACCCTGGGTTCTTTTAAATCAGAGCTAGATAAGATTTTTGAGCTATTAGCTAAGTTCTCCTCAAAGGAGCTTGATGGGCCGAATGGCCTCCTCTCATTTGTAAATCTCTTTGGTTCTTATGAGTCAGCTTACAGAGATGAGGTCCAGAAACTGATAGGTTGGAGTTCAGCAAACAATTTGGCACTAAACAGCACAAAGACAAAGGAATCACTGACTTCAGGAAGGATGGAGGCGACACTGGCCTGCCTAGATGGATGGATGGATGTTTTTATTGACATTGTAAGTACAATGAGATTTAGTTTGGAACGCGCCAGCAGCTACACAGTATATTTACAATTATATAGATTGTGAGGCATAAAATAAGGTGTGAGTAATATAACATAACGACATAATATAAGTAATCATTAATTAATCATTACAGATGGTATGAGGTGTGAACCGCTAGGCTGCTATGGCATGTTTGGTATCAAACCGATGGAAAATCACTCCAGTTTCCAAATCTGGTCAGTGGTTACCACGAAAGTGAATATATCAAAAGTTACACCAGCCTAACGAAAATCATCAATACAAGGGAAATCACTCTGGTCATAAATCTCAAAAGGACTGATACAGACCCCCTTCCGAAAGCCCGCCAAATGGATGGTCAGCCATTGGTCCAGGAGTCGAATTCCTGGTCACTCCTATTCACGAACTTTACACTATAAAACCTGGCACCTCAGAACAAAGCCAGGAGAGGAGAAACAGAAGGGAGGAGAAAACAAAAGACCATCAGCACGAAGAGAGGCAGAGAACATCAGCCCAAGAGAAGAGAAGCCCACAAGAAGCCCTCCTGAAGCCTATCAGTGAAGACCCAGCTGGACAGAGAACTGCAACCAAGCCCAAGCTTCACCAGGAGAGGGAATCAGAGGGGCTCCACTCCAACAACCGCTGCAAACACCGCGCCTCCCTGAGTGCCATCACCCATCAGCTCATCAGCCTCCGCAACCAACTGCCAAGACCCCCCCCCCCCCACTCTGCAACCAAGTAAACAAACTTCCTTTCATTTATAACAACCTAAACTCCTATTCACCTGCTATATTACTTTAGGACAGTATTTCCACAAATTGCTTGCTTTGCAGAACAGTATTTTCCCTTTTAAGGTTACTCATTTTAAATCTGGTCATTGCATTTTCATGATTACATTGTTTGTGTCCACTCCGTTATTTCGTGTTTATTGTTTGTTAGGTGTAATGTCTGTCTTATGTTAGTTATAGGAATAAATGCATGTCTTTTACACAACTTCAGCCTCCGTTCATTGAGTGCTCACAAGAATCCCTGCCTGTGCGATCTACGCTCTGAAACCTCAAATTCGCCTGAAATATCGCGAGACTCTCTCTCATTGGCCGTGAGGGGAGCTTCGCTACCGATCGTTTACATTACCTGGTGACGCAGCTCGTTGGACAAGCCTTCTATTCTAACCCAGGTTATTACGTGATACTGGTTATTAATGAGTTCCATTTAAGTCACACATTAACAGACTCACGGTGTTTCGCAATTGAGTTTGAGCCGACCATTCAGCATAAAAATTGGTTAATAATCACAAGGCACAAGGTTTAAACTTATTCTGAGCACACAATTTAAACTTTTTATGACCGAACGTGCAGTGAAGAAGCGCTACTGTCAACTGGTTGCAAAAGTCGCACTCATGGCAATCTGAAGGCATTTAAGCGGGATCATATGGGCTTATTATAGTTATTTTTATTTCTATTATTAGTAGTTATATTATTTTGTTTTATTTTCGGTGATTTCATTGTAGTTCTTTCGTATTAAACTGCAGTAAACTTTAACCCTATGTCTGACGAGATTCTCAGATGTAGCGCTTTGTTTCCAGGTTCAATTCGGACGAGTGTCTCCGTTTCTATATATCCTGGGAGAGATCTCTCTATTAGCGAACGGGAATACTTGTTATGAGGTTCTAACCTAAATTATGTTGCGCTTGGACATAAGACCGATAGCTTAGTTACCTATCAGGATCATACTCGTATGTGTGTGCCTGCTTTAGACAAAGCAAGTTTAACACAACTTTGCGCTGTGAGCCAAGTGTGTGTCATTTAGAAATTGGGAGTCTCCTGTGCTTGAGACCCGCCGTGGTTAAGCACCATTTGCGACGAGATATAGTGCACTCACAATTTAAATCTGTCGCCGTAACGCGTGCGCCGTCTCGCTTCAGTAATTGTTTTAAGGGGTTTTATACTGTGCAAGGCACAGAAGAAGGCCACAAGCAGCATGCGCATGCATTAAATGTGTGTGTCACTCATCTAGCGTCGGCAACCGCCTAGCTATATCTTTGGTTACCTCTAGTGGTCAGGCATAGAACTACCACTCCATTTCGAAATTGCGCCTCTAGTGGCCAGGCATAGAACTACCACTCAATTTCGATATTGCGCCTCTAGTGGCCAGGCATAGAACTACCACTCCATTTTGATATTGCGCCCCCGGTGGTCAGGCATAGAACTACCACTCCATTTCGATATTGCGCCCCCGGTGGTCAGGCATAGAACTACCACTCCAGTTCGAAATTGCGCCTCTAGTGGTCAGGCATAGAACTACCACTCCATTTCGAAATCGCGCTTCTAGTGGTCAGGCATAGAACTACCACTCCATTTCGATATTGCGCCCCCGGTGGTCAGGCATAGAACTACCACTCCATTTCGAAATTGGGCTTCTAGTGGTCAGGCATAGAACTACCACTCAATTTTGAAATTGCGCTTCTAGTGGCAAGCCATAGAAGTACTACTCCATTTCGAAATCGCGCCTCTAGTGGTCAGGCATAGAACTACCACTCCATTTCGATATTGCGCCCCCGGTGGTCAGGCATAGAACTACCACTTCATTTCGAAATTGCGCTTCTAGTGGTCAGGCATAGAACTACCACTCAATTTTGAAATTGCGCTTCTAGTGACAAGCCATAGAACTACTACTCCATTTCGAAATCGCGCCTCTAGTGGTCAGGCATAGAACTACTATTCCATTTCGAAATCGTGCCTCTAGTGGTCAGGCATAGAACTACCACTCCATTTCGAAATTGCGCCTCTAGTGGCCCGGCATAGAACTACCACTCAATTTCGATATTGCGCCTCTAGTGGCCAGGCATAGAACTACCACTCCATTTTGATATTGCGCCCCCGGTGGTCAGGCATAGAACTACCACTCCATTTCGATATTGCGCCCCCGGTGGTCAGGCATAGAACTACCACTCCAGTTCGAAATTGCGCCTCTAGTGGTCAGGCATAGAACTACCACTCCATTTCGAAATCGCGCCTCTAGTGGTCAGGCATAGAACTACCACTCCATTTCGATATTGCGCCCCCGGTGGTCAGGCATAGAACTACCACTCCATTTCGAAATTGGGCTTCTAGTGGTCAGGCATAGAACTACCACTCAATTTTGAAATTGCGCTTCTAGTGGCAAGCCATAGAAGTACTACTCCATTTCGAAATCGCGCCTCTAGTGGTCAGGCATAGAACTACCACTCCATTTCGATATTGCGCCCCCGGTGGTCAGGCATAGAACTACCACTCCATTTCGAAATTGCGCTTCTAGTGGTCAGGCATAGAACTACCACTCAATTTTGAAATTGCGCTTCTAGTGACAAGCCATAGAACTACTACTCCATTTCGAAATCGCGCCTCTAGTGGTCAGGCATAGAACTACTATTCCATTTCGAAATCGTGCCTCTAGTGGTCAGGCATAGAACTACCACTCCATTTCGAAATTGCACCCCCGGTGGTCAGGCATAGAACTACCACTCCATTTCGATATTGCGCCCCCGGTGGTCAGGCATAGAAGTACCACTCCATTTCGATATTGCGCCCCCGGTGGTCAGGCATAGAACTACCACTCCAGTTCGAAATTGCGCCTCCAGTGGTCAGGCATAGAACTACCACTCCATTTCAAAATCGCGCCTCCAGTGGTCAGGCATAGAACTACAACTCCATTTCGATATTGCGCCCCCGGTGGTCAGGCATAGAACTACCACTCCATTTCGAAATTGCGCTTCTAGTGGTCAGGCATAGAACTACCACTCAATTTTGAAATTGCGCTTCTAGTGGCAAGCCATAGCAGTGCCACTCCATTGAAATTGCACCTCTAGTGGTCCGCCATAGTAGGTTAACAACATCTGAGTTGGGTCTCTGGTGGTCAACTGCGGTGATACAACACGCATAATTGGACACACAGGTTCTTGCCTGAAAGCAGGAATCAACTTCACAGACTAAATCAGTTTGATCACAATACATTAACATCCAATTAGGTTATTGTTGCATAACTAATTGATGTTTACAATTGAATAAGAAACACAATTCATTTGGTTTGATTCCCGTTTAACCTTTTTGATTTATTTTAGGTTTTATTTCACCTTATGCTTTCATTCATTCCATCTCCCCCAACAAGGGGACTTGCATAGAAGTTCAACCACTATTAACAACAGTAAACCAGTTACGTACACAATCCCATCAGGAAGTCGTTTGGATGTGATCAGTTGAGCCCTTCGGGTGCTGGGTGCTTACCATTCGCTCTCTGTTGGTTGAGCTTGTCTGTGGCTCTGCTGTCACTGCTTGTGATCGTACAGTTTGTCAGAACCGAAGGGGAGTTCTCAGCAATTGGATGCCCAAAAGCGTGTCAGCCCGGCTACACCCACTGACTCATTACGGGCAAGGCTGACAGGTACCTCAGGCGGTCATTACAACTTTTGAGCAGGACTTCGTTTAGGGTGAGTTCTGAGAACGGCCCTAGCTTGGACTCTCACTAGGGTGGGTGATACCTGAAGGCAATTTTGCCAGCCGATAAGCTCCACCTGGGTTGTCTCAGTTGTGCATACAGAATACGCCCTTCCAAGTTAACATTGCTGGGGATCGGGGGAGTGGAAGCCGGACTCAGGCTTGCTTGGCTGGGAGAATGATTCCTGGTCTTAGAGGAATGTTTAATGAGGAGAGGTTAGCTGAGCTGAATCTGTTTAGCCTCGAGCAAAGGAGACTAAGGGGGGACATAATCCAGGTGTTAAATCTGGTCATTGCATTACATTTTTTTTGTATCCACTCCTTTATTTCGTGTTTATTGTTTGTTAGGTGTAATGTCTGTCTTATGTTAGTTATATCCATCCATCCATTTTCCAAACTGCTTATCCTACTGGGTCGCGGGTGGTCCGGAACCTATCCCGGAATGTGGAATGGGCACGAGGCAGGGAACAATCCAGGATGGGGGGCAGCCCATCACAGGGCACACTCACACACAAATCGTGATTATATTATTGCACTATACTGTATAAATAAAAAGTAAACTTAATACCAGTTGTGGTAATAAAGTGCACAGAGAGTAAGAGAGAGTAGGGTTTCACATAAACGTATGTTCATTAGCATTTAGTATTCTGATGGCTTTGGGGTTAGAAGCTCTTATTAAATCTGGTTGTTCTGCAATGCATACTGCGGTAACGTTTACCAGAGGGCAGAAGTTCAAACATCTCATGTGCTAGGTGCGTGGGATCTTTTTTAAATATAATTATGCATATGTAGAACTAGGGATATGATCCTGTTAAGTATGATAGTTCTGTCTCATTATTGCAGGATCGACATCCATAGTAACTGTGGTGATCTATCCATTTGTGTGCATGTCTGTGTGTGTGTGTGCGAGCGGGTATACCTATCCTACCCCATAGCGTGATAAATACCTGTTTTTTTTTTCCCTTATGGGGACCACGAAACTGAAAACCAGGAAAACTCTATTTTATAAAAATCTGTGACTGCTGTGGAAAAACTAAAAATGCAAAACCTCTTTTATTTTGCTTGGTTACTTATGGTTATGGTTAGGGCAGGGTGGGGGTTAAGATTGTCATAGTTAGCGTTAGCATTTATCCAATAGAAGTCAATGAGCGGGCCCCATAAGGATAGGTATACCCTATGTGTGTGCATGTGTGTGTTTGTCCCATATTGCCTGGGCTTCAGGATACCTCATAACCCGGAACTTCATCAGAAGTAGTTAGAAAATGGATGAATGGATGGATGGATGGATGGATGGATGGATGGATGGATGGACAGATCAATAAAAGTACAGAACATCCATTTTACAAAGAACCATCAACACTAAATGTATGCACTGGTCATGCTCCTGGAAATTAAACTTCTTTTCTGAAAAGCAGCATGTTCATAAATTAGCTGCTGTTATACCTTGGGGGAACAAATGCAGATGAAATTGTAAAACAAACTGCAGTGGCAAAACAGTTCTGGCTGCCTGTGCTGCCCTGCCTGCCCGCCCTCCTGCCCATTACGTCCTGCCTGTGCCACCCTCCTGCCTGCCCTCCTGCCTGTTTACGTCTTTCCTGTGTGCCCTGCTGCCAGTTATTCTGTATTTACATCCGGACTTAACTAATTGAACCATATAAACCATATAAATCAGGACTTTGTTAACGTGACTTCTGACCTGTGGAGGATGGGCTCCCCCTTTCACTCTGGTTCCTCCAAAGGTTTCTTACTATGACTGAGTTTATCCTTGCCAATGTCGCTTTCTAATTTTTCAGGCTAGATCTTGCTCACTGGGACAATTGGGCAGGGACAAAGTAAAGTGCTTTGAGACAATGTAAGGCTATGAAAATGTACTATACAAAATAAAGTGAATTGACTTGAGTAATGTGGCACAAAGCAACCCTTCTTTGCCACAGGAAATGTCTGGTGCAATTTCTTTTTTAATTGTACATGTCAATTGCATAATACCCTAAACTAATTCATTATTATTTCTATTATTATCATCATCATCAGTATTTCATTAGTATTCCATGGTATTTAGATTTTTCAGGAATCAGTGTGTGTACTGTATACTTTTTAATTTATTTGCACTATGTGTAGTGTCTCTGCAGCTGTATATACTTGCTGCATTATGCACAAGAACTTCCCTCAGGCATCAGTATAGTTAATCAAATGTAATATTTCTTGCTTGTTTATTAAGTTGTTTTAGGTATTTTGTGTGTTCCACTTAATTTAGTGTAATTAGTCCTAGTTGACTCAGGTTTAGTTAGATTTTTCCTTCTGTTGTTCCTCTGCATCATGCTACTGTCATAAAATTTCAATGTCTTACCTAACTTAAGAGTTTTGTGCATTGTGTTTTGGAGAGAAAGAAATCATTACTTTTTTTCTTTAGATTCATCCACTGATTCTATCACCTATGACACATTCCCCCTGAATATTTGTTTGTTTATTTATGTATTTGCTTGGGGGATGGAATTAACAAACAGAAATAACTGAATGAATCAGGGTAGTGAAAAACATTTATAAACTTATCATTTTGGTATTGGTACGATCCTGTTCTGGTTAGTTAGCCGAGGGAGTAAATCATCCGGAGTTTCATCTCTCAATCTCCTCCTACACCCACTCAGCATCACAGTATGGACTCCCCAATGCAACTGATCTGCACGTATTTGTACTCTGGGAGGAAATTGAAGCCCCCATAGGAAAAACTCAAAGCCTACAGACATATGCACAAAACCAGGGGACATGCTCAGTTCTGCAGGCCTGGAAGTGTGAGAGAAGGCTATTTATTGAGTTTCCCCTCTGCCCCTGGTAAAGATGAAACATGCACAAGTCATTAAACACACATATACTTACATGAAAGTCTGACTGATACTGGAGCTTCCAGTGCCCGTAAACCAGGTACTGGGGTACTCCATTTCCTTCTTGATAATTAGCGCCATTGAAAAAAAAACGGTGCCTTTCCTAATATTAACTGACTCTCAGACAAATGTACTGCTTGAAGACCCTGCCACTATTCGCATTTTCCAGCAGGAGTCACAAATCTTCATTGCATTCAGTTTATTCTCAGATGAGCTCATGCATGTTTCTATGTGCATCTTTACACTTAAACAAATACAGCTAACCTCTGTTGTTATATTCCATATATATTTGTCGTGACTGGCCTTTTTTCTCAAATGATGGATTTCTGAAACTAAAACTGACAGTATTCTAAAATATTTATATTGCCACATCATCGACACATGTTCTAATATGACATAGCATTCCCCTGGACCATAGTGCGACTTAGAGACAAGATATAACATGCCCTTCACGGTAAAACACTAGATAGGTGCAACACTTAATGTCAACGTTGTCAATGTCAATGTTGACTTAATGTCAACGTTAAATTCATGGATTCGCAAATTAAGTAACACGGTTACAGTACAAAAACGAGCAGAGCTGTGTATGGCATGACTATCTCGCGGCGGCGACAAAATATGCTTATCCTTCTAATTATTCAGAAGAAAATATATTTGCAAGCACAGCCGTTCACGGCTTCCGTACAAAAAGCTGTCACTACGCTACAGGAAGAATACACGACCAATATAGGATTTACACAAGTCTGCTTCTTTTGTTTTATTTAGTAACAACTTTCACAAAAATTGACAGCAATACTGCTAAAAGTGCAGATCTGTTGCCAAATTAAATAAACAAAGAAATTAATCATAAAAATATTCAAAGTATATACAGCCAGGGGCGCCGCTAGCAATTTTGGGCCCTATGACAAAATATGAGGTTGGGCCCCCCTATCACACCCATTCAGATCTCTGGGGGCCCCTAAAGGGCGTGGGCCCTTAGAATTGTCCCAACTTTCCCCCCCTTAGCGGCGCCCCTGTATACAGCTAACCATTTCCAATCGAAAAGTACATACAAGTCTCCAATATAAGTTATACAATGGAGCGCAGATAAAACTTTTAAATAGTAATTAACCAAACTATATAAAGAATACAAGTTTGAATACAGGTAATTTGTATAAATTTTACTGTGTTCAGACTGAAAAATCAGCACCAGCCTTACACACATTGCAGTTCTGCTTTTTTCTTCTTTTAGCATAATTACCCGTTTCACGTTCACGAGGCAGAAGATCCCTGCAAATGTGAAAATTCACAAGTAACAGGCACCATTAACCTCAAGCCATAACAGTATGCTAGCCTGAACAATAGCAAACTCTATGTATTACCAATTATTACGCAGGTTGTCACTTTATCAAATCATGACTGTTACTAAGAAGTGGGAGTGAAACGTGTGTCACGAGATCTCGCGATATTACAACATGACGAGATTTCTCGTTGGAGCGAAAAGCCGTTTCACGAATGCGCTGCAAATGAGCTGCTGTAAATATGTCGGCATCTGACTAAATTACTATAGTAGATACCCCAGACACTTTTGAATCTTTTGTGTGTCAGCATTTCGGGTGCCCGGCGGAAAATATAAATGGCGAAAGGGAGACAGACAAAACACGAACCATCTGTAAGGACTGTAGAAAGCTAATGCCGCACACAGCGGCTAATGCTACTACTAACTACTATGCAAAGCCATTTGCAGCACCATCATAGCTCTTTATTTAAATTCACTGCACCGGTGAAGAAAACATTTTTAAAAAAATGTTATGTTTATTATTGGGTGCTTTCCACTTCATGCACCCACATACAGCGCTAGCTTAAAGCAATGCATTCTGGTCCTGACGCAATGCATCATGGTTATATTTTTTATCGCCCGTTGCATTACGTCACCATGTCACATGGTACCAAAACTCCGCGAGAGCAAGACACATCAGGCAGCACCTCTTAGCAGGCTGCACAGGCTGGATCCGCCTCCATTACGACACAACTTTGCCCTTATTGGCTTAAGATTTTAGTTACATACATGACGTTTGTATATCTGCTATTTCTCCCGAGAAGCAGGTAAAGCGGTAACTGCTTTTCAATTAATTTACTTGGTAAAATTAAATTTAAATAAATGATATGAATATTGTAATAGTACTCGTGAGCTTTGTTTGTTGTTAGTTACTGTAATGTTGCGCTGCTTTATTTGTTTAATCGTCTTGTCTGTGAAGACATTCAAGTTAATCAAATAAGAACTGCACTGTACACTGTACATGACCATAAAAACTTTGAATCCTTGAAATAAATGTTTTTGATCTTTTCCTTGGCAGTTATCTTTTTACACAGGGCCTCTATGTACACAATAGTTATTTTTTTCACGACTAACAGTATGGATCAGGAGTTGGTTATTGTAAAAGAAGTAATGTGCATGCAGGTGATATTTGTATAGATTTATATTTACCCCTAGGTGATAAGTTTGACAGTCATTTCTTTTACCGTTTGGCCTCTCGGTTGAACATAATAGTGGCGCGAGCAGCTCCACTTGGTTTTTTAAAAATACTCAGCCATGAACTTTTGGTGAACTCAGGTGAATCCCTTCCTTCAGTAGTAAACCTTGGTAGTTTCAGCCGTTTACACATTGTCTCACTAAAAGGTTGATAATATATTTGTCCTTTTACATAGTGATAAAATATACGCGATAAAAATGTGAATATTCATAGATTCAGGACTAACAAAGTAGCTAACAGAAACTCAGACTAACAAAAGGTGCAAATACATACTCAGTTGGTTCCATTGTGTTGATTACATTATAATGTTTACATTGTAATGATTATATCATGGATATTTGGCATACTTTTTATAAAATCGTAATTCTTATATTCTGCGTTATATAGTGCTAAATAATATTCCATAGATGGATGGACTTTATTAATCCCCGTGGGGAAATTGTGTTTTTTATGTCTCCCTCAACTTACTCTTTGTGGAGTAAGTTGTCCGCGAAGTGCAGCTACCTGTTGGGGCGCCCAGGGAGCTGGGGGTTAAGGGCCTTGCTCAAGGACCCACAGACGTGCTGAGGCTGGGTTAGTTTCAACTGGTGACCTCATTACAGGCACAAGGACTGACCCCTGCCCCCCAACTGTGTATGAGTAGCATTTATGCTGTTTCTTGAGTGTGAGCTAGTACATAAACCAGCTAGTGCTCACCATTGCAAAAATACTCTAGCTTTCTGTCATACACATTTTTTTATTTTCTTACATTGTCCGTTTTTGTTCATAGTCTGTAATATTCTGAATAACGACAATGTAGAGGAAAAACAGATTAAATTCTCCTTGTTTGTAATTTCCCCATGTAATCCACTGCCTTGTGGTAAGAGGTGCAAAAGTCAGACGCGTTGAATGATGAGGATACGATATTGAGTTTAGTTCTTGAGAGGATTTATTCATATGATATTTTAACACACAGTACTTTGAACTGGTTTGTTTGGCGCAAAAGGGCCGATATGCAGACACCATCACACATGGCAAATACGGTCAATGACTGTTTCACTTTGCACCTTCAGCCCTGAGCCGCGTAATCTCAGCACCTTTAATAACAACCATTGCTGCCTCCTACAGGTGGGAATACACTTAGACAATAGTAAATATCACTAAGGCAGGCAAGTACCTCTCGTTTCAAGTGTTGCAATACTATATAACATTATATTATAAACAATAAATACGAATAAATAAAAACATTAAACAAATAAACATAATCAATAATATTCATGAATAATTATGCTTAATATACAAATAAAAGAATAGCTCCTGCAGATGATTTCAGATAACTACTGGAACAATGAGTTCTGGAGGGGAGCAAGCTCTGTTACATGCTATAGAAATGTTGATCTGATTCCTTTCATTATCAGATTGTTACCACTGTTAAAAACCACAGATATTGTATTCTGATTGTATGCATTTCCTTATTAGGGCATGTCAGTTACTTCTGTTAAAAAATCCGTTTATTCTGACGTCGTAAATTTCCTGATCAGAGTTTACCCTCTTTAAAGTGATGGAGGTCCACTTGTGCGAAAGATACATCGATATGCATATGAGATTTCGTTTGTGCCAAAAATATGTAAATAGCACACAGTCCATGTCGACTGAGCATGTGACAAAGAATTTTTCTGTGACAATTCTATTTTGTCAATGAGTTTGTCTGTGGAGCCCCTGAAGGGACCTAATGGTGTCCGCTAATTAGATACCCAGAAATAAACTGTGTGGCTCCTGCCCAAGCATTGCTGCCCAAACAGCAGCTTCCTCCTTATGCCACCGAGGGAGGAGTAGCCAGTGGTTCCCCTGCCCCTTCCCCTCTCCCCCCTGCAGACGAGGATCATAACCATTCAGCACCCGACTCTACCTCCTTCTCGGTGAAGAAGTGCCGTGGCGAAACACTCAGGCAGCAGGACGAGGTAGCAGAAATTCTTGCCCCTATGTTGGTATGTCCAAATCCTCAAGGGGGAGATAAGGTTTGCTCATCTGACACTGTAGATGAAGGAGTTGAACATAAGAACATAAGAACTATACAAACGAGACGAGGCCATTCGGCCCATCAAGCTCGCTTGGGGAGAACTAAACTAATAGCTCAGAGTCGTTAAAATCTTATCTAGCTCTGATTTAAAGGAACCCAAGGATTCAGCTTGCACTACATTATCAGGAAGACTATTCCATACTCTACACGCTGCGTAAAGAAGTGCTTCCTTAAATCCAGCTTGAAATGTTCTCCCGCTAATTTCCACCTATGGCCACGAGTTCGTGTATTTAAACTAATGCTGAAGTAACTATTTGGTTGAACAGCATCCAAACCTGTTAGAATCTTATATACCTGGATCATGTCCCCCCTCAATCTCCTTTGCTTGAGACTGAACAGATTTAGCTCAAGTAACCGTTCCTCGTATGACATTCCTCTAAGACCAGGAATCATTTTTGTGGCCCTACGCTGCACCTTTTCTAAGGCCACAATGTCCTTTTTAAGATATGGTGACCAAACCTGCACACAATATTCTAGGTGAGGTCTCACCAAGGAATTGTATAATCTTAGCATTACCTCCCTTGACTTAAACTCCACACACCTGGAGATATACCCCAACATCCTATTGGCCTTTTTTATTGCTTCCCCACACTGGCGAGAATGGGACATGGAAGCATCAACATACACACCAAGGTCTTTCTCATGATCAGCTACCTTTATTTCAGTGACACCCATGAAATACCTGTACTTTATATTTCTGCTCCCTAGATGGAGTACCTTATATTTATCGACGTTAAATTTCATCTGCCAGGTATCGGCCCAGTCACTAATTAAATCAAGATCCCGCTGTAGCTGCTGAGCCACTAATTCAGTATCTGCTACACCACCCACCTTGGTGTCATCTGCAAATTTCACCAGTTTACTGTATATATTGGTATCCATATCATTTATGTAAATTAGGAACAATAGTGGTCCTAAAATCGAACCCTGCGGTACCCCACTATGAACGCAAGCCCACTGTGAGTTGAAGGACATTGCCAGTGACCTGCTGGACCCCAGGCAGAACAGGCCTCACCATGCGACAGCCCTTCAGAGACTGGTCCTCCTGCGCATGGACTGGGGCATGATGCATCAGTTTAAACAGGAGCCTGGTAAATCCTGCGAGTGCTACACCAAGCGACTGATGGCAGCATTCTCCAACTACAGTGGGATGGACTCCACAACGGACCGAGAGTGTATGTGATGTAAAATACACTAAGATAGGTAAAAACTCTTTTGTGGACTAAGTAAAACAAACATTTTATGTTCTAGTTTTCTTAAAACTACTGAAACAAATAATTGGCTACACTGCAGTTCCGCTGTTTTGTTTGGCACCCCTGCATGTCGTGCATTGTGTGGAAAAAACCTGAAGGCTGAGGAATGTTACGTAACACAGCTAGAATGTAAAAACTCTCTCTGGTGTAATTCACTGCATAAAACCAATGGTGTTAAGTGTGATGTCTTCTTCATAACACTCCCTGATGTTTGTGTCCGTGACCATGAGATAGGGTGGGCTGCTTTTCTTCCTTCCTTTGACTAGTATTCCTCCTAAATTGTTCATCTGTATTTGCTGCATTGGTACTTGATGTGCGTGTGCCTTGTGTCACGATCGCCATTTAACGGGAGCGGCGGACGGGCAGGAAACAGGCAAGGCAGGCAGGATACGGGGATTTATTAGGAACACGGGGTGCAGGAAACATCTCACGCAGACGGACTTCAATGACGGACACTGAACTCTAGTAAGACATGAACTCAAATAGACAGGACTGATTGAAAATAATCGGACACAGCTGGGTACGATCAGGGAAGCACACGTGGATAATCAGGGGGCGTGGCACACACGGTGGTCAGACTGTCCGGGACCTCCTCGGGGACTAGGGCAGGAAAGTCTGGAGCTGGGTCAGGGACAGGAGTGGGGCCAGGAACAAGAGCCCCAGGGGGCACAGTCATTTGAGGCGGAGGGAGCGCCTCGGGCGTGGGCTCTGGGGCCGCAGGGGGCAGCGGAGGCGGCTGCTCAGGAGCTACGGGCAAAGCAGGCGGCGGCTGCTCGGGCTCTGGGGCCGCAGGGGGCAGCGGAGGCGGCTGCTCGGGCTGCGCAGGAGCTATGGGCGACGAAGGCAACTGCTCAGACGCTGTAGCAGGAACCCAGGACTTTATGCTCAGCCCACTGCTGTTAACTCCGATGACTCACAACTGAGCAGCAATGCACATTTCGAATTCCATCATCAACATCAGGCAGATGACAAGACTGTTGTGGGTCTCATCAATAAAAACGGTGACTCAGCATACAAAGAGGAAGTGTGATGACTATCGGACTGCTGCAGAGCCAACAACCTGTCTCTGAATGTTGACCAAAGAGATGGTTGTTGACGTTAGAAGAACACAAAACACAGAGTGACCACTCTCTGCTGCACATCGATGGCTCATCTGTGGAGATCGTAGAGAGTACCAGATTCCTTGTTGTCCATCTGGCGGAGAATCTCACCAGGTCCTTCAACATCAGCTCCATAGTAAGGAAAGCACAGCAGCACCTCTACTCTCCACGGAAGCTCAGAAAAGCCCATCTCCCATTCTCACACTCTATTGGGGAACTGTTGAAAGCACCCTGAGCAGCTGCATCACGGTCTGCTTTGAGAACTGTGTCGCCTCAGATCACAAGTCCCTACAACAGATAGTGATGACAGGTGAGAAAATCATTGGGAGTATCGTGTTAGAGAAATATGTACTTTTTTTATCATCATTTTGCTAGACGCTTAGAAACAACACCCTGCCGCAGCTTGATCTTAATTGAGCAATAACACGTCTCAAGAACTGTCGCTTGAATATTTCCACCCCATATATGGTGACAAACAATGTTCAATGTCAGTTGCATATCCTGTTTGTGTACCTCAATAAAAGACACTGCGAGGGGAGTTACTCTTTCGAAGTTGGCTGAGTTCGACTGAGAGGCTGACACCTCGAGGTCAGGACCGGGCTTCCCTTTGTAAGGAAAAGTGGTAAAAATGTCCCAAGGTTCTTGGTTGATCATTTGAATGCAGACAATGTTAGGAATTTATGATCATGGGGGAAGCCAGGGAGAGAATGGGGGTTCCAGTTGGCACCACTATGGTGATAAGGATAAGATAAGGTGATAAGAATTGAATTACAATGATCATAAAAGTCTCCACCCTGTCCTGTCCCGTCCCTGTCTCAGGATCCTCACACTCCAGGGGGTCACTCTTTATATGTAAATTCACTCACAACACCTACACACAACACCTTGGTGGGGAGGGCCTTTTTGGGTATAAAGGGGGGTGAAGAACTGTCTTCAATTTGTATCTGAGCTGCCTTTCAGTACCCGGTGTGTCTCTACACTGTATTACATTGTATTATTTTTGCTGTTCAATAAACCATCATTTTGCTGAAACTGCGGAGACTCTGCAAGTGGATTCCCTACACCTTGCAGCAAGTAAAACGTCATCACAGCTGTCTGCGTTGTTCTGTGTTCAGAGACTGGTTTGTTTCCAGCGCATCTTCAGAAGAAGATAACCCTAACATATCTCTCCCCTCCATCACAGATATTCACACCACACACTGCATCCGCAAAGCCACCACCATTGTGGATGACCCCACCCACCCCTCACATTATCGTTTCACCCTCCTGCCTTCTGGAAATAGGTCCCGGAGCATTCGGGCCTTTACAGCCAGACTCAAACAGCTTTATCCCCCATGCCGTCAGACTACTGAACTCTCAGGGACTAATCTGATACCACACACACATACACTCATTAACACACTTTATTATTTAACTACTATTTTTTATCTTATTGTCGCCATGTTTACAGTTACTTTTATTTATTTTTATTGCTACCTCATTGGACAACCAAACTGCGCCTTCTCAGTACTGGGTTTACTGTGCTGTTTGTGCTCGTTGGTGTCAGTTGTCCTCTCTTTTTGCACTGTCCTGCAATGTTTGCACAGTTTTTGCTCATTATGCACCATACAGTATGTTGCTAGGTTGGTATGTGTTAGTCTTCTGTTAATTTAAGTAGCACCTTGGTCCGAGGGAAACAGTTTCTTTTGTAACTGTACTATACTCAACTGTGTAAAGTTAAAAATAACATTAAAGACCTACTTGACTTTTACTGAACAGGTGCTAAAGTGAAATTACTTGCTTCTGGGAAAGAACTCCAGCTGAAATTCTGTACAACAATTATGGGAGACATATGGGAAGGACGCGGTGTCAGACCTGCCCCAGTGGGACGAATGTGGTTTTCCTAGTAACAGCAGCTTCAGTCCCAATCAGATAAGCCAGATGCGTCTGAAATTAGAGGAACGGGATCAGACTGGTTGCTCAGGGACTAATGTGGTAGAACTAAAACAGAGACAAATTGGACGGTGTTTCAATTGTGGGAAAATGAGACAAAGCAGGCAGAGGAGATGCGGGTGGCAAAGAAGCATGAGATAAGGAATGCAGAGAATGTGGATGAGGGTGAGACTCCTGTGAAAACTGTGTATTGAAAATTAGGGCCATAGTATTGTCATCCATCCTGTCAGGGTATGGAAATACACTGAGGGTAAATGGCCTAATGCAGGAAGTGTCTTAATCCTATAACATCCAGCTGATTCAGGCTGTGGGGGACAGTGTAGTACTGCACTCTTCTGGCTGGGACCTTGAATAAATGAATGAATGTTACATTTATACAGCCCTTTTCTAAGATACACAAAGAGCTTTACAGAAGCACTGGGGAGCCACTTCAACCCAAACGTGAGGCAGCAGGAGAGGGGGCCCAGGCAGAGAGAACAGCCAACAAGACGGGTGCTTCCACAGACAGGACGGGGGCCCCGGCAGACCAACGCTGACGACTCCTGGGACCAAGTCAACAGAGCAGCTGTCGTCATTGTGACTCACCCTCATACATCCATCCATTGTCTAAACCGCTTATGCTACTGGGTCGCGGGGGGTCCAGAGCCTATCCTGGCAGGATCTGTGCACGAGGCAGGGAACAACCCAGGACGGGGGGGCAGCTCATTGCAAGGCACATTCACACACCATTCACACACACATGCACTCCTACGGCCAATTTAGCAAGAGAGAACATGCAAACTCCCCACACATGTGACCCAGGCGGAGACTCGAACCTGAGTCCCAGTGGTGGGAGGTAACAGTGCTAATCACTGCACCACCAAGCAGCCCCACCCTCATACATGATTTCTGATTCTTGATTTTAATCCCCTTTTCTGTTTTTGGCAACATATAAAGTGCTGTGAATGTCACTGTCAGATTGTCATATCATCCTCCAGTTGTCCCTTGTCACCCTGGATGCACATTGAGTGTTTGCTAAATATTTTATCTTGTAGTGTTCCTGATTTTTTCCTGTGTTTTAATTTGCAATTCTCAAATTTCATGACTGGCATCCGTGGGGACGATTAATTAAACCTGTTAACTCTGCACTTCAATTTCAAACTGTTGGTAACATGTGTACATATTTTTGTCTGATCTTTTCACCACCAGGTGGCGATATAGCAACTCCAGAGTTATTGATGGCTAGAACAAAAAAAACACAGTAACACAGAGGTGTAGCTAAAAATTCTGGGCCCCTGACAGAATGTCACCTTGCGCCCTCTGTCGAATTTTACATTCTGTGAAAGAGATTTGTTGAGCCATCTTCCAATGTAATCCAATCCAGCTCTTTATTTGAAAAGCACTTTAAACAACCTTATGGACCAAAGTGCTGCACAAAGGAATAAATAAAAACATTCACACACTTAAAAACGAAGTAAAAGAAATTTAATAAAAACCAAAACATTCAATGTGAGTAAAAGGCCATTAATAAAAATTTAAAAAAATCAATTAATTAATAAAGAAAAGGCTAAGATTAAAATAAGATTTACTATTAAAATTAACATCTCACAATGTGTCAAAGGTGAAGGAGAAGAGATTAGAAGAGATTTAAAAACGGACAGAGGGGATTCCTCTCTAATGTGAAAAGGCAAGTCATTCCACATTTTAGGAGCTGCGACTGCAAAGGCTCGATCCCCTCTAAGCTCACGCTGAGTCTTAGGAACCGTCAGGAACAGCTGATCAGCTGACCTGAGAGAGCGGGTGGGGGTGTAAGGGTGAAGCAGCTCACAGAGGTCAGATGGAGCAAGACCACTGAGGGCTTTAAAAGCAAATAACAGAATTTTAAAATGAATCCTAAAATGTACGGGCAGCCAGTGGAGTGAGGCTAAAATGGGGGAGACATGCTCATATTTCCATGTGCGGCAGCATTTTGAACCTTCTGGAGGTGAACAATAGTGGAGCCTCTAACCCCAACATAGAGGGCGTTACAGTGGTCCAAACTAGTAGTGACAAAAGAGTGGATTACTGTCTCAAAGTGCTGCCTAGAAAGAATTGGCTTTATTTTGGCCAACTGCCTCAATTGTAAAAAGCTTGACTTGACAACTAACCTTATCTGAGTGTCAAACTTAAGGTTGGTGTCGACTTTATGTGTGTGATGTGTGATGACTGGTTTACAATATTGTTCCAAGGAACCTAAAATTACAGTGGAGGTCAGAGGAGTGGAGTTACCAAAAACCAACACTTCTGTCCATTACCTCCCCACTTCCTTGTTAGTTACAATATTTGTTCTGCATTACTGTACTGCTTTGGAGCCTTTTGATATTAAGGTGAATAACACAGGTGAAAAATTAAGGTGAAAAAAGAGACAGATGCATTGACAGCAGTCGTGGCCACACTTTGGACTGGGAGTGTAAGAGCAAAGGAAACTGAATCCACTATGTTCTGTCCTGTAAATTTTTATTAAACACCACATGACACACATACGAGTCCTGTTTTAACTTTCAGGGCTGATGGTCTGCAGCCTGGCTTGTGTTCTACAGTGCAGCGCAGGTGCAGTCACTGTGCTGAGCCCGGCGTTATATTAATGACGCAGCCTTTCACACTGACCAGTGAGAAATAACCTTGAAAATGACTGTGCTCTTTGTGGTTCTCCTTTTTTCTTACCACCAAGCAAGAGACTAAACATATTTTCTACTTATCAGTTATCAGAAATCAGAAATGTCATGCAGTAATCAGAGGTTAGACAGCAAGAATGACTTTTGTATTTTTATCTTTTGTCAATCTTTTATCCAGCGACTACTAATTCTCATCGGGGTCTGGAGAGGGTGGGACCTGTCCCAGGAAGCACAGAGCACAGGCCTGCATGGGATGCCATTCCACACAAGCAAAAACAATTAAGATGGTCAGATTTGCCTCACTGTGTGATTTTGACTGAAAGATGAACTAAGCACAGTCTTGTGTGTATAAAAATGCGTAGATTCATTTAACTTTAACAATGAGATTCAGCAACATGACCTTATAGTGTTAATGATCGGTATCTTACTGGTATTAACTGAATTATGCAAAATTCTACATTATTCTATATTATTGCACCCAAATTGTTCATACTGACTAAATGTAATTACTGACATCCTGGACATACTGCTTTTTAGGTTTGAATTTAAAATGTTAGTAGACAAATTCATGCTGTCAATAACATCTCACTTGCTCACCCACTTTTAGATAAAAATACCCTTTGTGGTTTTTCTAGTGAAGCAGTGGGCCTGAGCTGAGGACCTGATGGTTGTGTGGTTTTCGCTCACTGAGAAGAGAGACACAAACACCCTGCTCTCAGTCGGTCAGTCTTCCTGTAAAATGCAGAGGTGAGACTGCTAGTGGAAAATTACTGACTGCAGCGTCAACAACACATATAAACAGCAGCACAAACAAAATGTTCCACAAATGCAGGACATCTGTATGCTTACAGCACACATCAGACACGCTGACCCTCAGCACTGAGCTCCTCCAGGCTCTGTGCTCTCCCTCTTCTCTTCAATTTCTACACAAATCACTGCTGCTCCAGTGAAGATCCTGAATTTTGCAGGTGATACTACTGTGTTTGCCATCATAACTGAAGGTGATGAGTCTGCCTACAGACTGGAAGTCGTACAGCTGACCATCCAGTTCTGAACTCACATTATCCCAAATGTCCACATGCTTAGACTCCTCTCATCATCAGGGAGGAGCGTCCCTTGGCACTGTAGAGTAGATGGATGAGAGCAGGCTGATAACAAGGCTGTCATCAATTTTATGTGACACCTCTCACCCCCCCAGCAGACTATGGAGGCCCGTAAGGGCAGCTCCTTCAGTAAGAGACTCAGACACCCGGCGTGTGACAGAACGGTACCGCAGGTCATTGGGCCCCACAGCAGTCAGGCTTTATAATCTGCACTCTGCTCATTGAACTTTTCCCCTGTTCACTGTCTTCTGATACAGTTTCTATCTGCTGCTGATCTGCAATATTGTTCCTCCTTATTCACTGATGTGCAGTGTTGCATTGAGCCAGTGCATTATGCCCTGTGTGGCAGCTTCCTTTGGGAGGCTAATATCTGGCACATGAGCAATAATGTTACATGCAATAGGATTGTGTATAAGTTAAGGATTGTGTATAAGTTAATTTTAATATTCCTATAATATTCCTCTGTATGTAATATATTCTTATTTTTTGTTTCTATTATTACCCTATATTTATATATACATCCATTTCTTTTACATTCATAATGATGTTGTTTGTTGTTTTGTGCCCCACTGCTCTTGTAACAAGCCTCAGTCTTGACTCTCCCTTTTAAGGTCTTGGCCTTAAATCACACTCGATATAGGTGGTGTCGTCCCCATCACCCTGACCAGGATACATGCTGTAAGATTAATGGATGGTGTTTATCTGTGTGATGAAAAAGAATGTGAATAAAACAAAAATGTACCATTATAAATGGGAGCCCTAGGATGTGTGGTGGTTAGAGATGTGGACTGATGAGAATTTTGCTTTTCTAAAGTTCTGTTGTGAAAACTGTACATTCCGTTCCATGTACAGTAGTGATATGTAGCAATCATGTGCTCCAGTCAAATGTCCAGCTGCATGAATAATAATGGTGGCTTGTTTGGATAAAATAACTTAGGCTGAATACTTGAAAGCGTGACCTGGGTGAGGTAGAGAGGAAACAGGGTCTTACAAGAAGCAGATATTGTTCTGTCTGTGTGGTTTTTACTCTTTGCAAAGTGAGTCCAGCACAGTGCAGTCAGTGGGTCAGTCTTCCTGAGCTGCATCTAACCAGTGGAAACATCTGCAGCACTGCAGAGAAGCACTCAGCAGACAAACAAACCCAAACAGCTTACAGCTGTATGTCACTTTTGGACAGAGGTGGACAAAGTACACAACTTCACTACTTGAGTTAAGTATAGATACTCCTCGTCAAATAATACTCAAAGTTTTTCAGTTAATTTTTTACTTCAGTTAAAGTACTGGAGTATTTGCATCTAAAAATACTTAAGTATTCAAAAGTACATTATGTTTTAAATGCAAGACATTTTTCAGAACCTAATGACTCCTGAACACCCCACTGAATACACTGACTGGCTTGTACATCTTGTAGAATAAAAAGCTTGTGGAATATGATACAATGACTATAGAAACACAACTGACATAACAAAAGTACAGCCATTGTCATTTTCATCTTATTTAACACCCCCCACCCCACTCACACAAAAGAGCATGGTAGTGTTCTTACAGAGCCGTAGCAGTGTGTGTGTGTGCATGTGTGCATGTGTGTTTGTGTGTGTGTGTGTCTATGTGTGTGTGTGTTTGTGTGTCTGTGTATGTTTGTGTGTGTGTCTATGTGTGTGTATGTTTGTGAGCCAAGTAACAAGACAGGGAGCAAGAAACAAAACTCCTCTTTCTTAATTATCCACATCGTTATTAACGACACAGGTATATATACAGGTACATATACAGGTACATGTATATACTCAAAAATACATCCAGAACACACAATTAAATGAAAAACGTAATTTAAGAACACTTGAAATTTTCATTCAGTTTCTTTCATCTGTTTAATATAATCGATCAGTCCCTGTGCGTTTGCCCCAAACCATTCAGCATGGTACACAAGGGAGACAAGTAAGCATGTGTGACATCAAAGAACTGATTGCAGCAACTCAGCCTTTCCACAACATTAAAGCCGCTTATTCCCCCCCATGCCATGAAGAAATAATCTCTGTGGCTCCCCTCTCCCCCTCCCTCAGCCCCCAGTCTGGCTTGAACATTTGCACTTCCAGTAAAAATGCGCCCCAAACACACTGACACCAAACTCAGCACCGGTGCTCCGTAAAATCCCGTGATTCAGTCTCAGAAGCACTGGCTCCCCTGCCCTCCTCTGAACATTATTAAAGCTACACCCTGAACACTCTGTGTGACTGACATGAATGAGAAGCATCTTTATTCATAATCTCTGTAGCGGAGGTCAGAATACAGAGTGTCATTATTCCCGTCTTTCTTCTGTCTCCTGGGTTTTGGCTTCTTAAGGTTCAGGGCAGCGTAATTCAGTGTGTCCTCGTCATGGCACTGTGGAGACAAAGATGGCAGAATTGGATGGATCAAATCGGTTTGCTATTACCTATTTTCACAAATAGCACTTAAAATGCTGATCCCAGGATGGAAATCAGTCTGAGGTTCATTTGTTTTACTGACGATTTGTAATTTGAAATATTTATTACATACTTGCTTGCGTGACCATTCCACTTTTGATATATCACTGTTCTTTTCATCTGTTTAAAATATATAACACATCAATATATTATTTAATTTCGCACGGTATCATACCGTGGTCAGATAACATTCCGAATTTTCAAGCAATCAACATCCTTTTTGTCTCAAAAATGAAAGTAAAAATGACTTCTGTCAATTTAAGTGTGCATGTTTGGATACGTGTCATTTGTTCTCATATATCATATATAATAAAATTGCTATAAAGGAGATCTTGGTAATAAAAGTTATTGATATGCAACTTATTGCAACATGTATATTTCAATAGATTTTGCAAAATATGAAAGATATAATACAAAAATGTAAATCTTACAGTACAAAAAGGTTTATATAAATAAGGTGAGATTTAATAATGGATTTTAAAACTGTATTACCTGCAAGAGTGGTTTTAATATGAAAATGTTATCTATCATAAAACAATTTTATATTTCTATAATTTGTTAAAATCTACATTTTGTCCTTCTGAGTGCATAAAGCCGGGCAGCGTACCTGCACAGTGTGTACAGGTCAGTTTACATCTTATACAAATGAGAGCAACGTTCAGAATAATGCTGCAAGATAAAACTATCAGCAAGCCAGAGTGAAGAGGATCCAGCAGCTTCTGAAAGCCTGTAACAAAGAGATAGATTTCAGCATAATGATATAGAGACACATTTCCCATTTGCTTACATTACATTAGTTAAAGATCAAATCGATAACACATTACAGCAGTTGTTTTGTAAATAGTCCATTTTTAACATGAACTTCTAGTA
>NW_026043026.1:0-63590 GCF_023856365.1 Brienomyrus brachyistius | reverse complement strand
TTTTGTCCGAGTTGGAGTGAAATAATCAAACGCAGCATGTGTTCCTATTTGAAGAGAATATTCTATTTTTATTCTAAGGAACTACAGAAAATCAGCTCTGCATGTGATCTCCCCTTTACTGCTCGAGCAGGGCACACGCACATCAACAAGTGTCAAGGCAGCAAGTGCATGCAAACAACTTCTCAGGACGGTTACAGTATAGGACCTTCAGAAAGAGCCAGACTGCGGCGTCATTCAGAGATTCCATTGTCTAAGGCTTGCACTAAAACATTACAGCATATTTAAACAAAGTAGCATGGCACCTGTGTCAGAATCCCTCCCTGCCTTGTTCTGTTCTCTCTTTGTTGTCCCCATTTAGCCAGCACATGTCACTGGCCATCCTGACTCCTCTTTTGATTGTGGGTTTTAAGGATATCAGTGGGTCTGTGTTTTCATAATTGTCCCCCAGGCCACCATGCTGCTCAGCCCTTGATTCCAACTACAGTTGCAATCAGGTGGTTCTCAATCTACTAGGACTGTATAACAGGATTGGCCACCTGTTCTACCTTTACTCGTTCAGCCGCATTCATGAGTCTGGCCTATAGGTTATTCAAATTTTGTCCTGCCAAATTTACCGGACAGGAGGTGGACACTGCAAATGAATGTGTGAATACTCCAATACCTACATCTTTACAAGTTACCTGAAGTGGTTTGGTAAATGATTGTGAGGTTGGAAGTCCTTCTTGATGTCTGTTTGCAGCTCATCCACCAGCAACTGCACGAGTTGTCGCTCCCAGAGGGAATCCCACTCTCGGTCCGCTGGAGGGTCCATCTCACTGTAGCTGGAGTATGTTTCCATCAGTCACTTGGCGTGGGGCTCACAGAATTTACCAGGCTCCTGTTTAATCTGACGCACCTTAGTCCAGTCCATGCATCTGGGGAACTTCTCTGAAAATCTCTGGCAGATTCTTTGCAGCTATACTTGATATTGGGTACTTGCCGCAACTAAGTAATGGGTTGTTGAATCAAAGTCCCGTTCCATGTCAAAAATAACCCCATTTTAGGGTTTTGTTAAACAACTGGTCTAATTTGGATGCAGAGGTTCTGCACGGAAGGCCCAGTCTCTGAAGGGCTGTGGCATAGCGAGGCCTGTTCTGCCTGGAATCCGGCAGGTCACTGGCAACATCCCCCAACTCCTTCATCTATAAGGTCGGGAAACCAGAACGTTTACTCCCCCTTATGGATAAGGACATACCAACGTTGGGGCAACTCCTGCTGCCTGAGTCTTCAACCAAGTCCAAAACAAAAGTATACAATGTTAGGAAGGGTAATTCAATGGTATGAGACTGAAACTAGAAACTGTAAATCGGATGGAGTTAAATAGCAATACTGTGGAAGAGGCATGGGAATTTTTTAAAAGCACATTGTTGCAAGTGCAAAAGAACTTCATACCCGTTTCCAGAAAAACTAAATCTAGGAAACTGCAACCAAGCTGGTGTCATGACCTGCTTGTACGATCCTCGTGTGTGCCACGCCCCCTCATTAACCATGTGTGCTGCCCCGATTGTAACCAGCTGTTTTCTGTCAGTTTGAGTAGTCCTGTGTATTTAGTCCACATTCAAGTCTGTTTCCCCAGTCCTGTCATTGAAATCTCTCGCTGTTGGTACCTGTTTTCATCAATAAACCCTCATTCCCGACTCTCCGTTTCCCGGATCCTTGATTCCTCGCTTCCTGCCTGTTCGTCCAGCACGCGATGTCACAGGTGGTTTACTACGAAAATTAAGAATAAAGTCAGGAGCAAAAGGGCTTTCTTCCACAAATGGAAATTAACTAATGATTTCAAAATAAAGCAGGAGTATCTAAGTCTACAGGTTTAGTTAATAACAGTTATAAGGATGACGTTAAAAGTTTCTTCCAATATTTTAACTCCGAAAGAGCTCTAAAAGCTGAAAATCACTCATTTGCAGGATAGTAAGGGCCTTATAATTGAAAATGAAATTGATATAAATGAGTTTAATGATTATTTTACAATGGCTGTTCACAGTAGAATAGCTTACCACCATTTAGTACAAATACAACGATGTCTATGACCAATATATGTATAACTGAGGCTGATGTGGTACAAAGCCTAGCTAAGCTCAAAATAAATAAATCGCAAGGCCCTGATGGCATCTTATCTATAGTTTTAAAAGAGATGAGGGGTATTATTAGCCAACCTTTAACTTTACTATTCCAGAAATCATTATCTGCTGGTGTGGTATCTTCTGATTGATGTTAGATCATGTCTCATGTCCAGAGAGGCTACAACAGGATCTGGATTTAATTAGCGACTGGGCTCATACGTGGCAGATGAAATTTAACATAGATAAATATAAGGTAATCCATGCAGGGAGCAGAAATATAGTAAATATAGTAAAGTACAGATATTTTATGGGTTCCACTGAAATAAAGGTAGCTGATTACGAGAAAGATCTCGGTGTGTATGTTGATACTTCCATGTCCCACTCTTGCCAGTGTGGGGAAGCATTAAAAAAAGGCAAAAGGATGTTGGATTAAACTCCACACACCTAGAGATGTAAGTCAAGAGAAGTGATGCTACGATTATATAATTCCTTGGTAAGATCCCACCTAGAATACTGTGTGCAGGTTTGGTCACCATACCTTCAGAAGGACATTGCTGCCTTGGAAAAGGTGCAACGTAGGATGACTAGAATGATTCCTGCACTTAGAGGAATGTCTTATGAGGAGAGGTTCGCTGAGCTGAATCTGTTTAGCCTCAAGCAAAGGAGACTATGGGGGGACATGATCCAGGTATATAAGATTCTAACAGGTCGGGATGCTGTTCAGCCAAATGACCATTTCAATATTAATTTAAAATACTAGAACTCGTGGCCATAGTGGAAATTAGCTGGAGAACATTTAAAAATGAATCTGAGGAAGCACTTCAATTCAATTCAATTTTATTTATATAGCGCTTTTAACGACATGCATTGTCACAAAGCACTTTACATTTAACCGGCCAGAACCCCACCAAGCAAGCCTGAGGCGACAGTGGCAAGGAAACTCCCTCTAGCAGGAAGAAACCTTGAGTGGAACCTAGACTCAGAAGGGGACCCCATCCTCCTCTGGGCGACCAAGGAGCATGAAACTGCATTTACATTGACATTCATTAGAGTTCATATAGTTATAAAGTCCCAGTTGGTTTCATGTAGTTATATCCAGGAGTCCAGGTGCGGGTTCACACGGTGTAGTCGGCTCGGTATCAGCTCGAAAAAGAGAAGATGGAGAAGAGTTATTGCCCTACACCTAACCGGCAGGACTAAAGCAACTATGACAGCCTGCCTAAAAGAGTGACCTGGAAGGAAGCACAGGCATGAGGGTTTACAGAGGTTTTGGCGTCAAGCCACCTCCCATCCACAGCTTAAGTGATCGGCGAGAGTGGCAGGACGACAGCACCAATCCCCCCTTTCCCCTTCAATCTCAAATAACTATGAACCTCCAGATTTCCCATTCACCTTAGAAAAGAAGATTTAACTATCCAAAAGACTGGCGAAAGAGGTACATCTTAAGCCTTGACTTAAAAGCAGAGATTGTGTCTGAGTTCCGAACACTAATAGGAAGTTTATTCCATAGCTGTGGTGCTTTATGAGCAAATGCTCTTCCCCCAAAGGTAATGTTCTTTATTCTGGGTACGGATAGAATACCTCCATCTCGTCATCTAAGTGTATGATTCGGAACGCAAATGAGGTCACTCACATACTGCGGTGCAAGACCATTTACAGCTTTATAGGTTAAGAGCAGTGTTTTGTAGTCAACACGAAATCTAACTGGCAGCCAGTGCAGTGAAGATAAAATTGGGGTAATATGATTATATGTTTTAGTTTAACTATTGCTAGTAGCGGTTCAATCAATGCTGGGAGCATCGCTGAATAATTTTGATGGAACAGGGTCTAGCATACAAGTAGATGAATTTGAAGATAAAATTAAGTACATCAGTTCTGACTGGTTAACCAATATTCAATATTCAAAATGTTCTGTTTAATTGAGCATATTTTTGGTCAAAAAGTTTCATAAAGTCGTCACTGGAAAATAACCAGTGGTCTGGTTATTAGTCAGCTTGGACACCATAGTAAATAGGAATCTAGGATTATTTTTGTTTATTTCAATTAGTTCTGATAGATACTAGATGATTTGGCGGCACTAAGAGCCTTTTTGTAGCTACCCATAGCCTCTTTCCATGCTAGTTCGAACACCACTAGTTTAGTATGATGCCACTTACATTCTGTAAGGACATAAAACTTATAGGTCCTGCAGGCCCCAACTCTGATCAGCCTGCATCAGTCTATTTCAGAGCTCCGCTGGCCCAGGCAAGACTGGACTCAACTCGTCAAACCACCCCTTTTAAGGAAGGCAAAGGCCTGCCGGCTCCTGAGAGACTGGATAGGAATAACTGGAGCAGCACAGAAAAAGCAAGACCTTTCACCCCCGGAGTGACCAGAGTTCCACAATCAATCCACAGCAACAACAGCTGTCAGCCTCCAGACACAGACACCTTTTCCACTATAAACAGGATAACTCAGCACACATAGATGTTAGGGACAAATACACGCATGTTTGGTCTCGTTTGAATAGGCATGAGACGAGGAGTATTATACTCTCAGATTTAAGGCAGTATAGCTTTTCCTAAGAGAAATACAGAAACTTCGGCTCAACCCACCAAACTGAGAGAGATTCTCTCATGGTAGAACAAGGGAATTACAACCACCCCCTAAAGTGATCTGATTGGCTGGGGACTTGAGAACCAAGGTCAGCAATGCCCCTAAAATTAACCATTGACCGAAATTAGTCAGTCTTCAGAAACATGCCATCACCTGGTCTGGATACTTAAGGAAGGGCTTCAGAAGTAGTCGGGGAGTCACTCTGTAATCAGAGCTCCCGCAGAGAACTGGGTGAAAGTCTATCTGTAGTCAGATACTTTCCACAGAACTTTGTTCACTCTCAGCTGAGGAATGTGAATACATGATATGAAGACAACTGGATCACAACTGGATCACGGGGGAATCATAAGCAGGGAAGAACACACAGGCAAACAGCAGCAGCAACATTAAAGGCAGGACTGAGAAGCACATTTATACAAGGCTAAGCAGGGAGCAAACTAGAGGCACCTGAAATGAGTAACACAAGGGCAGGAAGGAGAGGTAAAACAAACGCGGAACAGGCATGGCACGTTATACCACACTAGGGAGGAAACGGGAGGTTCAGGAGGGCAGGGTGTGGCAGGGATCCGTTTCAAAATTTAATTTTGGCTTGTACAAACCTTGGTAAAAGCTGCAAAAGATCGATCAACCACTTTCTGAGCTATTGTCTTAACAAACAAAGCATCTGTTGGGGTGGCGGTGTCTGGGGAATACCATGTGTAATACACCTTGTGAAGATTTATATGTAAAACAAAATATTTTTTGATTCTATCACACATATAGAAATTATCCATCCATCCATTTTCCAAACCGCTTATCCTATTGGGTCGCGGGGGGTCCGGAGCCTATCCCAGAATCAATGGGCACGAGGCAGGGAACAACCCAGGATGGGGGGCCAGCCCATCGCAGGGCACACTCACACACCATCCACTCACACACACACACCTACGGGCAATTCAGCAACTCCAATTAGCCCCAGCATGTTTTTGGACTGTGGGGGGAAACCGGAGTACCCAGAGGAAACCCCACAACGACATGGGGAGAACATGCAAACTCCACACACATGTGACCCAGGCGGAGACACGAACCCGGGTCCCAGAGGTGTGAGGCGACAGTGCTAACCACTGCACCACCATGCCGCCCCTTATAGAAATTATTCTAGGTTTAAATAGTAATTTAGCTGAGTAACTAGGCTGAAATTCTAGATAGTTGCAATTTTAAGAATTATTACTATTATTCACAGCTTTTAAGCATGCAGTTGGATGACGGATGGATGGATATTCAGCCACCAGAAATGCCAATTGTTGTTAAGAGGATCAAAGTCTGCAAAGTAGTATGCAGGGTTTAAGGCCAGAACACAGCATACTCTCCGACAGAAAGCATAAAGTTCACTGGGGGAATTTCTGTGGCCACTGCCTGAACAGCATGTGTGGAGAATGTTTATGAGGGTCGAGCCATGCAGAGCTGCTGGCCCTGGCATGTAATGATGAATCACAAATCAGTTAAAAATCGGTGCAAATGCATGAAGATTTAAACCGGCTGATGTGGAAAATGAATCACTATTGTAGGAGTACTTCACAGTACTTTAACAGAAAAACTGGTGTAATATTACATTTGATTTCACAATGTGAGTTTGACGTCAGATGTCACTGCGTATCACGTCGACATCGTACGTCAGTTTTTGGTTTTGAGCGAACGCGAGATGATGAATGAATTTGAAACTGAGGACGGCACAGTGGTTAGTGCTGGCTTCGGTCCAGGGCCCTTTCTGTGTGGAGTTCGCATGCTCTCCCCGTTTTCGCCGGGGACTCCAGGTTCCTCCCACGGTCCAAAAGCATGCAGGATAGGTTGACTGGTGAGTCTAAATTGGCCCTGTAGTTGTGTGAGTGTGTGCGACCTGCGGTGTGTAGGTGACTGCCTGGGCTTGGTTCCTGTCTGCGCCCCTTGTTCCCGGGATAGGCTCCGGTCTCCCCCGCGATCCCAGTTGGGATTAAGTGGTTTCAGAAAATGGATGGATGGACGCACCGCCCGATCTTCAATTGGCGGTGTGGCAGCATATTAGCTTTCCGGTAATCACAAACGAGGAGGAAACAGCGAGAAAAGCACAGACAAGACATAAACTGCATGCAAACATTGTAATAGACTGATAACATACACAAACAGGTCCACTGGCACCACCGTGAGCTGAGTGAAGATTATTAAAAGGGCAAAGCACGCTAAAAAGCTGCACATGCAAACCTTAGCTTATTTATTTGATTTATTTTTTTTTATTTACTTATTTTGATTTGGGATTTTTTTCAACAGTATTTTATTCAAATTCAGTTGCACTGTTCACAACAGTGTCAACAGTTCAGAAAGATAAATATAAGAATATTTTTGAATATATTTGTCTGCAGCTCATTCTGCAAAAAATGAGAAAATTGTATCGTGAACTCAGAATCGTGAATCGTATCAAATGGTGAGTTGAATGTATCGTTACATCCCTAGTTCTTACAGTAGTACTATGGTATGGTGGAGCCACATGACAGGAAGGCAGTACATTGCGAAGTCTGTTAAGAACATCATTCGCACTGAACTGCCCTCCATTGACCAGCTGTACTTTAACTGCCACAGTAACAAGGTTCAGTCTATAATCCAGGACTCTGACCACCATCCACAAACACTGACTAGCAGATTCATGAACAGCTTCATTCGCCAAACAATTCAAACCTGCAGCTTTTGCATCCCCTGTAACAGTCATTTCCACGGCAGCTGCACTGTACAGCTGTTACTGCACTTTATCCACCACTGACCACGTATCATCCAGTTTTGTCCTGCTTTGTATCGCACTGTTTCTGCACCATGTTGTCTTGTACTCCCTTGTGTTGTTATGCACCATCTGTGTTGTTCTGAGCAGTGCCATGATGCAATATTACAAAAAGATCTTGAGGAAATGCAGAGTTCTGGAGGAGATTCTCACAGATCATGGCATGTGTTTATACTGAAGAAACTGTACAAATTGCTAGACATAAAACACAGGACTGGCAACTGTGGTACGTTTTAACACCTTGATAAAAAACTTAAAATCCATAGTAAGTAGGACAACCTCATAGAACCTTTACTAGTCATTGTTCAGAAGATTAACACGGATTAAAAACCATTACTATGAAAGCACGCTAATCAGTTAAGTTGATTATGTGGAGAGAGAGAAAAAAAACTGTCTTTGAAAAAGATCAACCATAGAACGAAGCTGCAGCATTGACACCCCCTAGTGGTGATTTGAAGATAGTTCTGTCTGTAGCAGCTAAGCAGTAGATTTGGCGTCAGGTGCCATGACAAACTCAGTGCTGCTCGGTTTGAACGGCAGAAGCACAAAAATAAAGGGGGCATCTACTGCACGCCCCCCACCCTTGAAAATGGTACAAATTATCATGCAACAGTTTTCTTAAGTAAGTCTTTTTGGGCGTCTGCAGAAACCTCCACGATGCGATTGCCCTGATTAAGAAGTGCGCAGCGGATACAATTTGGGATGCATCGTTCATCCGATTTATTAATATATAATTATTAGTATGTCTATATTATTTTAGAAACGTTACTTGACGAATATTTTTCATTGAGATTGATTCCCCGTTTAAAATTTTGGTGACACTTCATATTTTTTAAGAGAGACAGACAATTTGACGCATGCAATTTGCAGAAATATGTTGTGCCGCTATAAAGTACACAGGCAGCATGACAAACATAAGTACTCACTGAAGCCACGACATACGCCCGGCTGGCCCCAGCGGTACCCCTAAGAAGAAGGCTTTTTTCACAACCCACGACCATCACGAGGGCAAAAAAAACTGAATAGCCTAGAATTTAGTTAATTACAAGGCACATATTTATTGGAGCAAGAGCTCTAACATAAAACTACCTTGTAATTATAAAGTATTATGGCTGTGAACAATGTACAAACAGGCACAGAAAGTAAAATACTCCAAAAATGCAAAGAACCTAAATATTTTTGTTTCCACCGATTCACTCTTGATGTGTTAGGAGTCACAGTTCAGTAGCCTATTCTTCAGTATCTGCATTTAAGACCACCAACTGCTCTTTCTCCTCCTTCGCTCGTCGGCTCAGAGTATTGGACTTGGTAAGTAATGTTGCCCTTTTGGTTCCAGCAGCACTCTCTGCTTCCTCTGCCATGTGCTCAGCATCCTTTTGTAAACTCTCACATACACTTTCCAGTGAGACTCTCTTCCTCTTGAGTTCCTCAAGTTTTCTTTTTTGCTTTTCGCTCATCTTTCACCTTTGGTCAGAGGCGCTTTGGTTGCTCCCCCACACACTCTGACATGGTCGCATATAAGCCTCTGTGCAACAACTGTTTCCTCTGATAAGTTGCAGGTCTCCACCTCTATTCGTTCCACTTCGGCTTGCCCATAGGACAGCAGCAGCAAGTTCTTGCAGAACATCCAGAGGTCAGGATAAGGCCCACTAACTTTTTGATGTAAAAAGACATCAACTTTGGATGGTGCTGAAGGAATGAAGGATATAAAATCCAAGCCTTTTGCCTCATTGTGCAGGTGATTATCAGACTGCTGGGATATTGCATCACCTGTAATTACATTAATTACAGTAGATTAGATGCAGATCAACAATGTCAATACACAGAATCACATGTAGAATAGGAAAGTGATTTATAACCCAATTTTCCTATGATACCATAAATGTGCAATCATTTTAATTTAATCTTGAGATATCTCTAGGCTCATCAAAGAAAATATAACTGGGCTGATGCTTCTTTTCAAACACCAAGAGTCGGTCTTCTAAATACTGCTAAAATCTACGTGTTAACACTATTCAGTTCAGGGACGGATTATGGGTTGTGTGGGCCCCTGGGTAAAACGTTCGCGAGGCCCCCCCCCACCACCACCACCTGCACCACCACCACAACCACCACAAGTCAAGGGCCCTTGGCAGCCAAACACCCTCCCTATAGGGTCAGGGGACCTTGTAGGCAGAGGATCAAAGAATGTAGGCCCTCTAAAATAGACAAACGAAAATACATTGCTGATAAGCGTTGCAAATTGTTTTGGGCTTGGGGCCCACGGGCCCCCTGCACCCCAAGGGCCCCTGGGCAGCGGCCCCGCTAACCCGGTTTGTAATCCGTCCCTGATTCAGTTAGATGTGAAAAAAGAAAAGCATAATTTAAAAATAATATTCTGAACTATCCTATTCTTATCCTATGATTTACCAGCAGATATCCTGCCTGCCAACCGATTCTCCTGCGCAAACTTCTGCATGAGATTTCTCCTTTTCTGCTGGCAGTTATCTGGCTGGTGTGCATTTTGTTTGGGTCCAAGCACGTCATCTCATGTACAATCGAGTACTTCAGAGGGCATTTATCCAAGGCCTTTTTGCACATTTTTGAGAGCACAATCTGGCAATTTTTTTTAATCTGAAGGACACCAAGGTCACTTCCACTGCCTTTGGCTCCTGACTGTCTCTGACAAAAAGATGGTTTGTCAAATTTCCAGAATCTTTCTGCACACTCAGCCCAAGGTTAACACTACCTCAGCTGTACATATCAAACCAGCTCAAACTCCATGTTATTCACATATTTTTTACTTCACAATTGTTTGATACATTTGTATGTAAAGATACCAGTGAATTCACAGAAGTCCCACCTTGATGACAGCCATTCCTATATCCACCTCCTTTGGACTGAGCCAGAGTTTTTGCCTGTACAACAGCTGTACATGTTGCTACACAACACTTAAACATTCTATTTCCTCAATGAACTATTTTTTTTGCAGCAAAAGCCATGAAGCAGCAATAAAATCTTTAAAATATGCTTACCAATAAATATGGTTCTCCCATTTAAACACATGTAAAGATAAACCATGGATATTTAAAAATCATGGGTTCGTTAATGAGTTTAAATGTTATTGAATGGCTTACCTTAAACTTCTCCAGTAAGTCTTCAGCGGTGGAGTGGCTCATGTACTGTGATCCCAGAACCAGGACTGCACTCGAGAGCCATTCTCATAATTCACCCAATACCTGACATGCACATCCAGTTGTTTTCTTTTGATGGTCCTGTTCATACTTACGTCAAACATGACAACGAAGCTCCCTTTTAATATATGGAGCGAGTCCAAATCGCGCAAGAAAAGCGGTTTTATCTTTACCACAAGTGACCCTGCGAGTCAGGGAACATCACCCTGGAGACGGTGTGAATGTCATCATTGGACGTATAGGAGTGATGTCGGCAAACCGTTTGCAAAGCCCATAGCACTTCTGCTTTCAGTGTGGGTTGAGGAGGATGTACTGAAGGCATTATTTGTCATGGGATCCGGAGACACTGCCAAAACGGGTGTAGGCCTATCTTTAGAGGTTGTACTTATCTCCACTGAATAAACATAAATCTGGGCTTATTCTATACTGAACAAAAATATAAACGCAACACTCTTGTTTCTGCTCCCATTTTTCATGAGATGGACTTAAAGACCTACAATTCATTCCAGATACACAATATTACCATTTCTCTCAAACATTTCTCACAAATCAGTCTAAATGTGTGATAGTGAGCACTTCTGCTTTGCTGAGATAATCCATCCCACCTCACAGGTGTGCCACATCAAGATGCTGATCTGACATCATGGGTAGTGCACAGGTGTACCTTATACTGCCCACAATAAAAGGCCACCCTGGAATGTGCAGTTTTTTGCTTTATTGGGGGTCTGGGGACTCAGAACCGGTCAGTATCTGGTGTGACCACCATTTGCCTCATGCAATGCAACACATCTTCTTCGCATAGAGTTTATCAGATTGTCAATTGTGGCCTGTGGAATGTTGGTCCACTCCTCTTCAATGGCTGTGCGAAGTTGTTGGATATTAGTGGGAACTGGTACACGCTGTCGTATACGCCGGTCAAGCACATCCCAAACAAGAGCAGCTGACCTGAGAAATAAGAAATAAGCTAAGCTGGAAACCTGGACCCTCCGACCAAGAATGCGTGAAGTACCCTCAGAAGGTCTACTAGAAGATGTACGTAGAAGACTACTACAGATCAGCTGATCTACACCACAGCAACAGTGATCCTTGAGCTGGAGCCGGACCGTCTTTGAAGACTCCGTAAATCTCCGTATAATAATATATATCTACGGGAACGAGAAAGGAGAAAGCAGAGAACAAGAACAAGATTTGTAAATGTAAGATTTGAAGGACCCCCGGCATGAAAAATAGAATAGTTCTCGTCATTAGTGAACATGTGTCTCGTCATTGTGTATCATGGACAGTAAGAGGGGGATCAATAGAGTGTTGTTATTATAACGTCTAAAAAGTCTGTCGATAAATCAATAAGAAAATAAATGAAGTCGTTTTCGCGAACACGCGAACAGGGGCCGGACCGACTGTAGGGGGCGTGGCCAGAGACAGCCATAGCTGTCAAGTCTCCCGTTTTGGCCGGGAAACTACCGTATTTTACTTCTCTTTCCCGCCGTCCTCCCGTATTAGTATTTTCCCGTAAATCTCCCTTATATTATATAGTTGCTGGATAGTGTAGTGGTAAGATCGCCGCCTTTCACACGGGAGACCGGGGTTCGAATCCCGGTTGTGGCCAAAAATATATTTTATATATTTTATATATTTATATTTATATTTATATTATATTTTATATAATTTATATTATTTTATATTTCCTGTCTTAAAATGTAAGGGATACTGGAGCCTCCCGTTTTGGCCGGGAAACTACCGTATTTTACTTCTCTTTCCCGCCGTCCTCCCGTATTAGTATTTTCCCGTAAATCTCCCTTATATTATATAGTTGCTGGATAGTGTAGTGGTAAGATCGCCGCCTTTCACACGGGAGACCGGGGTTCGAATCCCGGTTGTGGCCAGAAACAACTGCTATCACAACTAGAGATTGATGAGGTACAACACGATTGCTACGACAAGGGGGAGCCAGGACGACAGGTCAGGGGGGAGATATCATCATCCCCACATTCCGAGATTGGGTACCAAGCCCCATATATATTAGTAGGCTGAATACAAGAGCAGCTGACCTGAGAAATAAGAAATAAGCTAAGCTGGACCAAGAATGCGTGAAGTACCCTCAGAAGGTCTACTAGAAGATGTACGTAGAAGACTACTACAGATCAGCTGATCTACACCACAGCAACAGTGATCCTGGAGCCGGACCGTCTTTGAAGACTCCGTAAATCTCCGTATAATAATATATATCTACGGGAACGAGAAAGGAGAAAGATAAAAATAATAATAATAATAATAATAAAATAATTTAATAATAAGAGAAAAATAAGAGAATAGTTCTCGTCATTAGTTCTCGATAGAATAGTTATATTTCCTGTCTTAAAATGTAAGGGATACTGGAGCCTGGTTGCGGATGGCTCACGGCGGGTGCCGGAAAATTTCCTTTATTTTCAAATCCAAACCTTGACAGGTATGCTGCTGTTCCAAATCATGGGTGCATGTTACAAGTGCGGAACATATTTTAACTTAGTACTAACTTAGCATCATATTTGATCTGATTCGACTGAATATCCCAGGTTTCCATCTCTCATGCATCTGGTGTGACGTGTTTTCAGACTCTCAGGCTGGCGCAAAGAAATCTTACGGGAATTGAACGTCTCACTCCGGCCAGCTGACCAAAGTTCGGTAACCTTGGTATTGTGTGTAGGAGATTCGCTATAACTATAATTTCGTTCTCCATTTACATGCCCGTAGTGTCTTTAAGTGTTATGTAGTTTTGCCTGAAACGCAAAAATAAAACAAAGCAATTAAAGCCGATCAGTGGCTCAAATTGTGCTGTAGCGATTGAAGAACTTTTGTCGGAAGTTGGATTCGAACTTGGGATGCCTTACTTGGGAGAACAGAATACCAGAATAGAGTAGGTTAAGTCCAGCCTTGGCTTCCAAGCTGACGTTTTTCTACATATGTGCTTGTGTATCATGGACAGTAAGAGGGGGCAGGCAAGGAGAGAATTTCTCTCTTTGGGGATCAATAGAGTGTTGTTATTATAACGTCTAAAAAGTATGATGGTCTGTCGATAAATCAATAAGAAAATAAATGAAGTCGTTTTCGCGAACACGCCGAATTATAACTATAATTTCGTTCTCCATTTACATGCCCGTAGTGTCTTTAACCGGCTGCACAAACTGGATCCGCCTCCATTACGACACAACTTTGCCCTTATTGGCTTAAGAATTTAGTCACATACATGACGTATATCTGCTATTTCTCCCGAGAAGCAGGTAAAGCAGTGGTAACTGCTTTGTAGTTAATTTACCTGGTAAAATTAAGTTTAAATAAATGATATAAATACTGTAATAGTACTCGTGAGCTTTGTTTATTTGTTATTAGTTATTGTAATGTTGCGCTGCTTTATTTGTTTAATCGTCTAGTCTGTGGAGACATTCAAGTTAATCAAATAAGAATTGCACTGTACACTGTACATGACCATAAAAACTTTGTATCCTTGAAATAAATGTTTTTGATCTTTTCCTTGGCAGTTATCTTTTTACACAGGGCCTCTATGTACACGATAGTTTTTTTTTTCACGACTAACAGTATGGATCAGGAGTTGGTTATTGTAAAAGAAGTAATGTGCATGCAGGTGATATTTGTATAGATTTATCCACACCCTTGTAGCAGTGCTGCCATTGCAGTCAGATCTCGCAAACTAGGAGTATTAGTTGTCTTTATTTCTCTTTATTTCTTGACGCCAACCCTCTCCATTAATCCGGGCTTGGGACTGGCACCTACCTGAGCTGGCTTGCTCCCTTAAGTGGCTGGGTTAGGCTAAACTATATATATATATTTACCAAGACTACAATAAAACATCTCGAAATGTGTAGTCTAGCAAAACGCAGTTTAAAGAAGGTAGCCTACCTGGCGAAATTGCAAACAAATTAAGGGCGTTAGGCAGCCTTTAGATCCTACCCATCATGCACTGCAGTTTTTTGCTAATTCCTCAAATGGAAAACTGTCCATCCATCCATCCATTTTCCAAACCGCTTATCCTACTGGATCGCGGGGGGTCTGGAGCCTATCCCGGAAGCAATGGGCACGAGACAGGGAACAACTCAGGATGGCGGGCCAGCCCATCGCAGGGCACACTCACACACTATTCACTCACGCATACACTCCTATGGGCAATTTAGCAACTCCAATTAGCCTCAGCATGTTTTTGGACTGTGGGGGAAACCAGAGTACCCGGAGGAAACCCCACGATGACATGGGTAGAACATGCAAACTCCACACACATGTGACCCAGGTGGAGACTCGAACCCGGGCCCTAGAGGTGTGAGGCAACAGTGCTAACCACTGCACCACCATGCTGCCCCCTAAATGGAAAACCATTAAATACAAAAGGAAAACAAAAGTGCTGTAAGACTGTATACTTATGTGTATGTTAGTAAAGGCTGTAGCTGACACAACGGACCCCACTAATTAGAAAGGGGTAATTGTACACATGTGGCATCCAGTATGTTCTTCTATAACAGTTTTTAAAAAAAAAAAAAAACTCACATTACACAAATTGGCACTATCAAAACGAGGATTATGGGGAAAATGGGGACTGTGATGGAGATTACATACACGTAGGCATGGTATTTAGTTTTTTTTAATCTGGTCACCTTCCAGAGTAATTGTAAACTAAAACCATCTTCACCCTATTTGATTCTTTATAAATGGACAATCAGTCGTGCAGTAAATGGGGGTATAGAGAGACACAGAGCTTGTCTAACAAGAAACCCTGGGAAGCTAACATTAATAGGGTGGGTATGGATAGCAAAACCATTGATACAGATTACAGATTTATATCTCACCTGAACCCTGGCGGGCTCCGTGCCAATAGGGGTTGGGATTAGGGTTAGTTAACTTAAGTAGTAATATTGATGTGTATATTCTCCTATTCTCCAGTCAGTGAATCGTGAAACGTAATGTTAATATGTTTCTATACCTATATGTTCTGCTTAAAAACCCATAAAGGCAAGCACAGTGTTTAGACATTCTGTTACTTAGACTAGTAAACACTAAGATCCTTCAGCTTTCAATTAACCTGACACAACAGTCTAAACAACAAATGTGTGCCATGTCATTTGTCATCTTTACATCTTGTATCCTTTATATGGTAATTGGATTTTCAAGGTGGAATTGCAGGTCGATCATTTTAAGGATCTAGATGTAAACCTCCCTGGTGTTGCTTTAATATTTTTTTTGCACAATTTGCTTCACACACTTCCTCCAGCAGAGAAGCTTACAATACTACACCCCACCAAATGACTGGATGATGCCTTTTTATTTAAGGTCTGGCTGTGAGCCTCGATTACCGATACACTATCTTCAGGCTCCTGCCGGGATCAGTCAGTATGGTGGACCTTTGGAGGAATGGGTACAAAACCATCAGGAAAGTTTGCAGGTGCTTCAAGAGTATGTGAAGGCTTAGTTGGAGGAACAAGCCACACCACGAAATCGGAAACACAATGAGTTGGTTAATGATTAGGGGTTTGATGAAGGTCAGCTGGTGTGTTTGCGGAACCATGTTCGAGGTAAAATACAGGATCATTGGGATGCCTGTTTGTATATGGTAGTTCGGTGTCCCCAAGATCAGGGTGCAGTTTACTCTGCAACTCCAATGGAGGGGGACGGGGTTGTCCGTCAAGTTCACCGAACAGAGTTGCGTCCAGTACCACAGGGGGTTGTTATGTCAGGGGAAGATGTTCTGGTAATGTCTCCTGAGTCTGGGTTGCCCACAGGGGCAACAGAAATGGAATCGGATGAGGACTCTGTGGTTTTACGGGGACAGGGCTGGTGGGAGGGGTCGCAATAGAGCATCCACAAGTAGGCCTCGTATAATGGAGGAGGTTATGTCCCCCCCGAGGTGTAGAGACCAGTTAAACGTTCGGTGAGGTCCACCACTGGTCATCATACCAACCCTTATAAGTTACCACGGTCAGTGAATGATCGTTCGGTTGGGGAGGAAGACCAGTGGTTTGGGGATAGAATTCTTAGCTGTGATCGTTGGGTCATCAATTTCATTTTGGGGGATGGATTGTAGCCAGGCAATTATAGGCAGGTATAGGAACTGCAGTTCGGACTGGAGGCATAGCCGGGGCGAGATGGCTGTGCATGTTCCGATGGTAGGGCATATTGGCAAAGGAGCAGGCACGGGAAAGACAGGCAGGGTCCTGATAGATTTGGTGGAGCATCGGCGGGCATATTGAATTTGCAGTGTAGCAGCCTTTCTGTTTGCTTGTTTCAGGGGTGAACAATCTTATCCGCAAAGGGCCGGTGTGTATGCAGGTTTTCGCTGCAACTCCCTAATTAGATTTCTAATTAGAGGACTGATTAGCTGAAGAGTCCTCATACCTGGTTTTGAAGAGCTGACCTAAAGGTTACCCCAAAAACCTGTTTTTTTTTTGTTTGAATGGGGCAGTGAGTCATGGGGTAAACTACTGTTCTTTAGGGGTTTTCAAGGTGGAATTACGGGTCGATAATTTTAAGGATCAGGTTGTAAACCTCCCTGGTGTTGCTTTAATATGTTTTATCTGAGGTTGTATCGTGTATTATCAAGCCAGCCGGCTTAGTGGCCTCGGGAGCGGGGTTTAGTGGGAGCAGCTGGCTAGTTTTATTTTCTTTTTTGTTTGTGTCTTTTTCTTTGTTGTATGTATATTTTGGGTTCATTATTAGGCAGGCTGGGCCTTTTGGCACCTGTAGTCTGGGTGCTGGATTGCCCATAGGGGTCTTTTTTATTGCTGTGATTTGCTGTGTCATTCACTAGTGTGATTTGTGCTGGATGTGTTTTTAAGGTTGTGCTGTGGCGTGTACCTGAGCAAACTTTGGGCAACCTGTTCTCTTGTTGGCTTTATTGACAAAGGGTGGATTAGTCTAATTACGGCCTGCTACAAATAGCTGCATATAACGTATAAAAAAAATCACCTTATGGGTGCTCCGTAGGGTAGCAAGATCTTGAGTTTTTTTTACAGTACTCGGGTACGTTTTAAAATTTTCGACCAATCAGCAAACATTATTCTGACAGCATAGCTGGGAAACCAATGAAAAGTGAGTGCAACGTTCTAGAACTTGACTTCGGGTTGACGCTCCCTATAAAAGAGCTGGGTACTGCTTCAAGGCGTTCAGTTGGCGCTACCTCCTGATAGAGTAGCACTGTACGGCTCTTGTTCCGTAAAACAACATCAAAAGGATGAAAAAAAAAACAATATTTAAAGAAGACGAAAAAAATCAATTTTTAAAGAAGACGAAAAAAACATCGTCTAAAAAAATAAGCCAAAAAAATAATATCCGAAGAAGGAAAAACATGCAAAGTAAAAAAAAACAAACAAAAATAAAAAACAATATCCAAAGAAGAAGGAAAAAAACATCCAAAGGGAGAAAAGAAGAACTGAAGGGCCAACGAGGTAGGAGGAAATACAAATTTCGTTTCAGCACCGTTGGAGTGCCAAGCCGTGAAAAGCATTTGGCCAGAAGACAAGGTAAGTGTTGTATCTGTTATTTTAAAACAGCGCTTTTCAAAATGCTGCTTTATAATCGTTTGAGATCGTTAGCCAGTGTGACAGCTGAAGGCTTTTTGAGTTTACCAACATAAAGTTTTATTTCTGTATTAGGACATTGTCAGGAACAATGATGTGTTCATCGCTATGATGTGGTCAAAAAGCGATGCATTGAATCTTAGAAACATTTGTGATTTTTCAAACGATGCTTTTCCTTTTATTTAATCAGTAAAATTTCCATCGGTTTTATATAGTGCCCCTTGAAATATGTCTTTAGCTCATTTTCCGGGCATTTTACTAGAATGCATCCTGAGAAATACACAAGCTCTGCTGCATTTCCGTGCCTCGATGTTTAGTGCCGAGTATAATTGTTGCAGTTGCCTTTTATATATTCCATGAGACCTGTTGGTACCAAGAGAAGTGTGAGACTGTCAGGGTGAATTTATCATACAATCGCACGCATAAATACCTGAGGGTTGCCAGTCCTTTTGCGTTGTTACAGGAGGACTAGAGCTGACGAGTGTGTTTCTACACACTATCAAGGGCATTGTAGTACAGTTTTCTCAGGTGGGAGAATGCTGCCGATCTCCTATTTGACAATACAGCCCTTGATATATTAGAATATTACAGAACTAGAAGCCTTTTGCAAGGAAGAATGTGAGAAAATCCCAAGTACAAGAACTGAAAGCCTTTCAGCTGGCTATAAGAAGCGCTTGTAAGCTGTGATATCTGGCAGAGGAGGTGTTACTAAGTACTGATTACGTAGGGTGCCCAAACTTTTGCAGAGTGCCATAATAATGTTTTTATTTTGTAATTTTGTTCAATTTATGGCATAAAAAGTAACTATTCATCAATGTTTGCTGAAAATATTGTGTATTTTTCCCCCAGTTCCTAAAGAGACTGTATTAACTGATATTGTTGCTTTTGTAATTGAAAAGATGTTATTTGTCAAGGGGTGCCAAACCTTTGCATAAGACTGTACACAGTGTGTGTATGTGTTTATGTGAGTGTGTGTCTGTGTGTGTGTGTGTATATATATATATGTGTGTGTGTGTATATATTTCTGTATATGCATGTGTATATATATATTTATATATAGTTCACACACATTCAAACTTATTTGAATACACATTCAAAATTATTTTTATTATTATTATTTTCGTTTTTTTTTTTTTTTTTGTGTTTTAAAATTTTTTATTTTTGCAATGGAAATAAAAATAAAGCAGTCCTCCGTAGAGGAGGGGTGGTGGAGGGAATATATATATATATATACATATATATAAAATAATTGTCACACAACTGGGGTGACATGCCTATCCTGCTCACCCAATTTTAGTGCACTTTAGTTATGCATAATGACCTTCTAGTCTCGATACACCCATATATATATATGTATATATATATATAGTTTTTTTTGTTTTTTTTTTTGCAATAGACAATAAAAATAACGCAGTTCTCCATAAAGGAGGGATGGTGGATGGAATATATATATACATATATATAAAATAATTGTCACACAACCTGGGTGACATGCCTTGCCTGCTCACCCAGTTTTAGTGCACCTTAGTTATTCATAATGACCATCTAGTCTCGATACACCCATAAATATATATGTATATATATATAGTTTTTTTTGTTTTTTTTTTGCAATAGACAATAAAAATAACGCAGTTCTCCATAAAGGAGGGATGGTGGATGGAATATATATATACATATATATAAAATAATTGTCACACAACTTGGGTGACATGCCTTGCCTGCTCACCCAATTTTAGTGCAACTTAGTTATCCATAATGACCAACTAGTCTCGATACACCCATATATATATATATATATATGTACATATATATATAGTTTTTTTATTAGCAATAGAAAAGAAAAATAACGCAGTTCTCCGTAAAGGAGGGATGGTGGATGGAATATATATATATATATATATACATTTATATAAAATAATTGTCACACAACCTGGGTGACATGCCTTGCCTGCTCACCCAATTTTAGTGCACCTTAGTTATCCATACTGACCATCTAGTCTCGACACACCCATATATATATATATATATATATATATATATATATATATATATATATATATATATATATATATATATATATGTATATATATAGATATTTTTTCTTTTTCTTGTGTTTTTTTTTCGCAATGGATATTAAAAATAAAGCAGTCCTCCGTAAAGGAGGGGTGGTGGAGGGAATATATATATACATATATATATAAAATAATTGTCACACAACCTGGGTGACATGCCTTGCCTGCTCACCCAATTTTAGTGCAACTTAGTTATCCATAATGACCAACTAGTCTCGATACACCCATATATATATATATATATATGTACATATATATAGTTTTTTTATTAGCAATAGAAAAGAAAAATAACGCAGTTCTCCGTAAAGGAGGGATGGTGGATGGAATATATATATATATATATATATATATATATATATATATATATATATATATATATATATATATATACATTTATATAAAATAATTGTCACACAACCTGGGTGACATGCCTTGCCTGCTCACCCAATTTTAGTGCACTTTAGTTATCCATACTGATCATCTAGTCTCGACACACCCATATATATATATATATATATATATATATATATATATATATATGTATATATATATAGATATTTTTTCTTTTTCTTGTGTTTTTTTTTCGCAATGGATATTAAAAATAAAGCAGTCCTCCGTAAAGGAGGGGTGGTGGAGGGAATATATATATACATATATATATAAAATAATTGTCACACAACCTGGGTGACATGCCTTGCCTGCTCACCCAATTTTAGTGCAACTTAGTTATCCATAATGACCAACTAGTCTCGATACACCCTCATATATATATATATATATATGTACATATATATAGTTTTTTTATTAGCAATAGAAAAGAAAAATAACGCAGTTCTCCGTAAAGGAGGGATGGTGGATGGAATATATATATATATATATATATATATATATATATATATATATATATATATATATATATATATATATATATATACATTTATATAAAATAATTGTCACACAACCTGGGTGACATGCCTTGCCTGCTCACCCAATTTTAGTGCACTTTAGTTATCCATACTGACCATCTAGTCTCGACACACCCATATATATATATATATATATATATATATATATATATATATATATATATATATATATGTATATATATATAGATATTTTTTCTTTTTCTTGTGTTTTTTTTTCGCAATGGATATTAAAAATAAAGCAGTCCTCCGTAAAGGAGGGATGGTGGATGGAATATATATATAAAATAATTGTCACACAACCGGGGTGACATGCCTTGCCTGCTCACCCAATTTTAGTGCACCTTAGTTATTCATAATGACCATCTAGTCTCGATACACCCATAAATATATATGTATATATATATAGTTTTTTTATTAGCAATAGAAAAGAAAAATAACGCAGTTCTCCGTAAAGGAGGGATGGTGGATGGAATATATATATATATATATATACATTTATATAAAATAATTGTCACACAACCTGGGTGACATGCCTTGCCTGCTCACCCAATTTTAGTGCACTTTAGTTATCCATAATGACCATCTAGTCTCGATACACCCATGAATATATATGTATATATATATATATATATATATATATATATAGTTTTTCTGTTTTTTTTTTGCAATAGACAATAAAAATAACGCAGTTCTCCATAAAGGAGGGATGGTGGATGGAATATGTATATGCATATATATAAAATAATTGTCACACAACCTGGGTGACATGCCTTGCCTGCTCACCCAATTTTAGTGCACCTCAGTTATCCATACTGACCATCTAGTCTCGACACACCCATATATATATATATATATATATATATATATATATATATATATATATATATGTATATATATATATAGATATTTTTTCTTTTTCTTGTGTTTTTTTTTCGCAATGGATATTAAAAATAAAGCAGTCCTCCGTAAAGGAGGGGTGGTGGAGGGAATATATATATACATTTATATAAAATAATTGTCACACAACTGGGGTGACATGCCTTGCCTGCTCACCCAATTTTAGTGCACCTTAGTTATCCATAATGACCAACTAGTCTCGATACACCCATAAATATATATGTGTATATATATATATATATATATAGTTTTTTTGTGTTTTTTTTTGCAATAGACAATAAAAATAACGCAGTTCTCCATAAAGGAGGGATAGTGGATGGAATATATATATACATATATATAAAATTATTGTCACACAACCTGGGTGACATGCCTTGCCTGCTCACCCAATTTTAGTGCACCTTAGTTATCCATACTGACCATCTAGTCTCGATACACCCATATATATATATATATATATATGTACATATATATAGTTTTTTTATTAGCAATAGAAAAGAAAAATAACGCAGTTCTCCGTAAAGGAGGGATGGTGGATGGAATATATACATACATATATATAAAATAATTGTCACACAACCTGGGTGACATGCCTTGCCTGCTCACCCAATTTTAGTGCAACTTAGTTATCCATAATGACCAACTAGTCTCGATACACCCATAAATATATATGTATATATATATATATATATATATAGTTTTTTTATTTTTTTCGTAATGGACAATAAAAATAACGCAGTTCTCCGTAAAGGAGGGATGGTGGATGGAATATATATATACATATATACATTTATATAAAATAATTGTCACACAACCTGGGTGACATGCCTTGCCTGCTCACCCAGTTTTAGTGCACCTTAGTTATCCATACTGACCATCTAGTCTCGATACACCCATAAATATATATACTGAACAAAAATATAAACGCAACACTCTTGTTTCTGCTCCCATTTTTCATGAGATGGACTTAAAGACCTACAATTCATTCCAGATACACAATATTACCATTTCTCTCAAACATTTCTCACAAATCAGTCTAAATGTGTGATAGTGAGCACTTCTGCTTTGCTGAGATAATCCATCCCACCTCACAGGTGTGCCACATCAAGATGCTGATCTGACATCATGGGTAGTGCACAGGTGTACCTTATACTGCCCACAATAAAAGGCCACCCTGGAATGTGCAGTTTTTTGCTTTATTGGGGGTCTGGGGACTCAGAACCGGTCAGTATCTGGTGTGACCACCATTTGCCTCATACAATGCAACACATCTTCTTCGCATAGAGTTTATCAGATTGTCAATTGTGGCCTGTGGAATGTTGGTCCACTCCTCTTCAATGGCTGTGCGAAGTTGTTGGATATTAGTGGGAACTGGTACACGCTGTCGTATACGCCGGTCAAGCACATCCCAAACATGCTCAACGGGTGACATGTCCGGTGAGTATGCTGGCCATGCAAGAACTGGGACATTTTCAGCTTCCAAGAACTGTGTACAGATCCTTGCAACATGGGGCCGTGCATCATCTGTCTGAGTGGCTGGTCTCAGACGATCTTGGAGGTGAACCTGCTGGATGTGGAGGTCCTGGGCTGGTGTGGTTACACGTGGTCTGCGGTTGTGAGGCCGGTTGGATGTACTGCCATATTCTCTGAAACGCCTTTGGAGACGGCTTATGGTTGAGAAATGAACATTCAATGCACGAGCAACAGATCTGGTTGACATTCCTGCTGTCAACATGCCAATTGCACGCTCCCTCAATGCTTGTGGCATCTGTGGCATTTTGCTGTGAGACAAAACTGCACATTCCAGGGTGGCCTTTTATTGTGGGCAGTATAAGGTACACCTGTGCACTACCCATGATGTCAGATCAGCATCTTGATGTGGCACACCTGTGAGGTGGGATGGATTATCTCAGCAAAGCAGAAGTGCTCACTATCACACATTTAGACTGATTTGTGAGAAATGTTTGAGAGAAATGGTAATATTGTGTATCTGGAATGAATTGTAGATCTTTAAGTCCATCTCATGAAAAATGGGAGCAAAAACAAAAGTGTTGCGTTTATATTTTTGTTCAGTGTATGTATATGTATACATATAGTTTTTTTTGTGTTTGTGAAAACGGGTCTTTAATCGGGGAAACGGAGCGGGTAGAGCAGGACGGAACGCAGGCATTGACAAACTACAATGACGGACAGGGCAAACAGGTAAGACCAGGACTTAAAATAGGTCATGACTAATCAAAGTAATCGGGCAAAGCAGGAGACGATCAGGGAAGCACACGTGGGTAATCAGGGGGCGTGGCACACACGAGGAGCGGACAAGCCGGGCATATATGTATATCTATATAAAACCTCATTAATGAGGGACAGGGAACAGAACGGACAGACAGAACTGGCACAGGGGAAGGAGCCAGGACAAGACTTGACATAAGACAGGAAAGGCAGAGAAACAGATCAGAAAGGGGGACACGGAGGGAACAGGCAGGACAAAAGGACCGGGAGTGAACGAAGGGAACATCGGGGAAAGAGGAGCAGAAGCCAGAGGGACGAGGGACAAAGAGAGGAGGGACAGAGACAGGAGGAACAAAGCGAGGGGGAGCAGAGGCAGGAGGGACAAAGACGGGAGGCCAGGGAGAGAAGGAGGGGGAACCAAGAGGAGCCCGAGGGAGACCCAGCGGGCGATGGGAGGCAGCCGGAAGGGCTGCAGGCGGCCGGGAGGCCGGAGCCGGAGGGGCCGAGGAGACGGGGTGAGGGACAGACGCAGGGACGAAGGAGGGAGTCGGAGGGGAGACCAGGGAAGGGGACGAAGGAGCTGGAAGGGACCCTGGCGAGGGCAAGGAGAGAGGGGGAGCCGCAGCAGACGGCGACGTCCTCCGACACGCCAGAGCGGGAGGACCAGCAGGCGAATGAGGAGCCGCCGTCGGGGGGCCCGCAGGCAACCGATAAGACGCCGGAGGAGGGACCGAGGCAGGGCGACGAGGCCGCGGAGGGGGACCCGCAGACGACAGCCGACCCGGAGGGCCAGGACCCGCAGGTGCCGACCAAGCCCTAGCGCCGGCGAGGGAGGGCGAGCCAGGGGGCTGGGCGGGTGGGACCCCAGCCATGCGTCTGTGTCCTCTCCCCTTATGGGACACAGACATAAGGACCTGCGGCCGGGGTCGGGCTCGTCGGGGTGAGGGTACCAGAGTCACAGGGGGAGAAGGGACTGGAGTGGGGCCAGGGACTGGAGCTGCAGGCTGCAGAGGGAGCGCCTGCCCGGGAGCTGCAGGCAGGGAAAGCGCCTCGGACGTGGGCGCGGTAGCTGCAGGCAGCGGAGACGGCTGCTCGGGCTCTGGGGCCGCAGGGGGCACTTATTTTATTATATAAAATAAGTGTCACACAACCGGGGTGACATGCCTTGCCTGCTTGTGGGATGAGGAAGACTCAGGGACTGGAAATGGGATTAAAACTGAAGATGTGCTCATTCCTTTGTGTATTTACAAATTTTCCTTCCGTCAGACATGAGGAGTTTGCTGCTATATTTGGCACTAATAGAGATTCTGATGCTGCTATTTTTATTGTCTATTAGTTTGTTATTATTTACAAGTTCTGTTGTGTTTTTGCATTTTTCTCTTCTGGTTAATTAACTGCTGTCTGTTTGCTGTGAAGTATGAGTGTGGTGAGTAAGACTCAGGGACTGGAAGTGGGATTACAACTAAAGATAACATGCTTATTCCTTTTTGTATTGTTTACAAATTTCCTTCCGTCAAACATGAGGAGTTTGCTGCTATATTGTGCACTAACAGAGATTCTGATGCTGCTATTTTTATTGTTTATAAATGTGTTATTGTTTCCAAGTTGAGTATTCAATAAATGCTAAATTGAGAAATTTTGTGTATCGTTTGTTATTATTAGTGTGATATTTTACCATGCAAATAGAGGGGAAAACGTCCAATTATCGGCCAAAAAAAATCAGCAGCATATATCGGCCATCGCCTGACCCTTGACTTGAAAAACCCATATCGGTCGACCTCTAGTAACAGTACATTCTGTCCAATTCATCCATCGAGTTAAGTCACACACCCACTTGAGGGGGCACTCCGGCAGACGTGAGGATGGGGATGTTCTTTCCGCTATAACATCCACTGCAGAAGTACATCTCGCTCCTGTTCACAGGGCTTACTTCAATGATGAAGCAGGGCTGGTTGTCTGGACAAGAAGTTGTCCTGCTGCTGGGTCTCGGTGCCGTTTTTCCACCTAAGCTTGAAGGTGGAAATGTGTTCCAACTTGGTCCCTGGGACTGCAGCATAGCCAAACATCGCGAGCAGCGTCGGCCACACCCACCACCAGAACCATCACACCGTCCTATACACATAAAGAAGAACTAAAACATAGAGTGTTGTGACAATCTATGCGTTAATGTTTGGCAGCATAGGTGATTCATTAAAATTATACCGAAGAATGGAAAATGTGATATTTAGAATATTTTTTGCCATTTAGTAGCTAATTTAAGCACTTACCCAATGCCTCAATTTGTTTTAGGTCAGTAATGTCTGAGCCAAAAGAATGAATGTATGAATTTAATACAATTCACCCACTCCCACCCACACACAAATCTGAAATTCAATTTAAGACACTTCTTAAACATTAGTGCATTAACAAAAAAGGAAAATCTTAAGAGATTCAGTAGGATTTTCTATGTTAGACTTAAGCTAATAGTTCAATAGTTTTTACATATTTCAATATACCAATTTGACTTTAATGTTGAAACAGATGCTAAAACATGGAATAATTTCATAACTAGAGAAACATGTTATTCACAAACACTAGCAAAGGTAGCTTATAGTTAAGCTTACTTAAGTCAGCAAGTCAGGCTACAGTGTGTAAGAATAGTCGTAAACGATAATTTGTCTCAGTCTTACATGACAGAATAAGTAAACAGAAAATATAAAATGGCTGAAACAGCGTCATTAACGCCAGCTACAGTAGAGGCGCAGAAAAGGTGTCATGACTGAAGTATTCCCAAACTCTGGAAGACCGTATGCGAGCCTTTTTTGCCGCGTGTTTCTCCAGAGGCTCCGGAGCTCCGCTGGTTGAGACAGCCATGTTGGTTCATGTGCAGGGGGACGAGCGGCAAATTTCTTTTTTGCAGGGTGGTAGGTGATGTCTCATTAATATTTATGAGAGAAGTGCTACATGATTGGCCAGTGCATGCCAGTGCATGCCCAAAATGGTGCGGCACTGCATCCAAGCCTGCGGCACTCAGAGTCACAAATACAGTGGAAACCATTTGTAGTAATTACGTCTGTCTGGCTGATTTCCAACTAATTGATATTTGTATATTTATTACATGAATATAAGGTAATATAAGGTAATAGAAGAGGTATTTAATGGTTTTCCATCTGAGGAATTTGCAAAAAACTGCAGTGCATGATGGGTCGGACCTAAAGGCTGCCTTAACGTCCTCATCTGTATGACGACATACATCAAGACTAGGAAGGTGCATAATGTTCATGTCTGGTTGCGTTTGTTGGTCCAGAAAGTAATTCAATTTCGCCATGTAGGTTACGTTCTTAAAAACTGCTTGGATATAGCCCGATTATATGCTGTGGGCCTTTTAATTTCTTTGTTTACCAGGTAGGCTACCTTCTTTAAACTGCGTTTTGTTAGACTACATATTTAGGGAGGTCTTTATAAATTTATAGTAGTCTTCATAAATATGTGCATAGTTTAGCCTAACCCAGCCACTTAAGGGAGAAAGCCAGCTCAACTAGGTGTCGGTCCCAAGCCCGGATTAATGGGGAGGGTTGGCGTCAAGAAATAAAGAGACTGTATCTTCACTGCATGACTGATGTCAAAATGTGTGAAATATGTGGTTGTATTAATAAATGCATTAAAGTAGGTTAATGATTCTGTGCTGTCTAAATTGTATAGAAAATTTCTACGTATAGCCAAACAAATCTCCTCCTGTTTGAAAAGGCATAGAAAAAGCAATTTAGCCACTAAAACTTTACAGTTTTTGTGAGGGACAGTCGAATTCTCTCGTTTCTCTCGTCAAGTTTTTTTGTGATCCTGCACCTACACTTTGCCGGCCCCAGGAGGATGGGCTCCCCCTTTGAGTTTGGTCCCTCCCAAGGTTTCTTCCTTCTTGGGAGTTTTTCCATCCTATCGGCGCCTATGGCTTACTCACTGGGGGCTTTGGGTGGGCATGATATAAAGCAAAGCATTTTCCCTCCCAGTTTCCTCCTCTGGTCCACATTGCAGGACCATCAGCCATCAGAAACAGTCAGACGGTCTCCTTCAGCTTCTTTAGTGTCCTTGGAAGCCAAGGCAGTTTTAGGTCTGAGAAGAGGTTTATCAGAAGGACACATATTACGTCGTTTGTCCTGAAATGTAACATGGGGAGGAAAAGTTAAGCGGTTTAGTCAGATTGGAGTCGTTTATTCAGCAGTGGCAGCGCCAGTGACTTAATGCTACAGGTGCTATAGGGGAGTGAGATTATTTAGACCGGGTGCTTTAGCTTTTCAGCTTATGTAGATGGTGTATAGAAGCACACAGCACGATAAGCTACAGCATGGATAAAATAGGATAAAATATGAAATTCTAACGTCTAGCTCACAGAGCCTCTATGTGTACTTTGAAGAAAAAATACACTACAAGTATGCTGTAAAAACCGCAAAAATGTCTTACACAATATACAGATTTTACAGATAGTTAAAGAAAAAATGAAACCAATATTTTGGGGGTGCTGTGGGGGTACTATGGTCATTGGAGGAGGAGCTAGAGCCCCCCCCCCCAAGCTTTTCCTTGGTGCTGCCACTGTTGTTCAGATTAAAAGTAACATTGTCATTAATAAACAGTACTCTGATCAAATTTTTGCATGTACAAACACAATCAAAGTTTAACCACATGTTTAGACACAATTCACACACCTGTTACATTTCCATAATGCTAAGACTCTCTACACTTACTTCATCCACTTTCTTGTTTGGTACACAGTCATTTGATGGATGTGTAAGATCATTACCAGACCGTCTGCTGCAAACTCTACAGTTAATGAATGGCTGCAAAAACACACAGACACACAAAAACAGTATTTAAAGAGTGGTGGGCAATAAATACAGTGAGAGAAGGTGTAGTAAAGATATATCTAATGATTTAAGGCAGAGCTGCTGGAGTGCAGGGTTTAATGACACAGAACAATTTTAGAGGAAAGAGCTTCCAAAGCAGGGTCACCATAAGGCTATATTATACAAAGCAAGTTCATCTAAAAGTATGAACAACAAATCCCGTTTAACTGAACACTGCTCTGTATTAAAATACTGTCCTCCGATCAAGCTAAGTGGTCCTGTAGTTCACTATTTAAAGAGGTAAATTTAAAGGGTAATTCACACTGCACATCTACCCTGCTCTGACCAGGTTTAATTACTGGCTTTCTAATTAAAACAAGAGTTAAGTCCTGCCCTTTCACCACAAAACACCACACTGCCATTTAAGGCTGATTTCAACAATGAGTTTTAGTTAACCTGGCTCGATTGAGTTAACTCTGGGTATGTAAAACCCGCTTTGTAGTACAGCCCACAGGTCTTTAAATAAGGCCAGCTAGGGTTCATAGCTCGAAGCATAATCTACAGGTCACCCCTCAGATGATTAGCATTTGCTTCTGCCTGGTAATCCAGCCTTTAAGCCTGTAAACCTACTAAAATTTGAGAATAAGGTGAAGGAACTGGCTCTTTGAGGCCACCTATGTATTTGTTACTTTATTGTTGGCTAACTTTCCCCCGCAGGGCATCAAAAAAGTTAACATGAACCTAAATTAATTTGCTAACTGATATGTCCAATGCTCACAGTCACAGTGACTCTTTACTTACCCTCTTGTCCATGAAAATACAGTCAGCCCGATGGTCTGTTGCAGTTGACTTTGGACATTTTGTTGCTCTCAAGAGAATCTCAATGTCAATGTATTCACTGCTGATCTAAATCACATAAACACGTTATATACAAAATTGCCTACAACTGTTTTAAAGGCAATATAACAAACAATAATCACCCAAAAAATGGCAAACTGTCACAGACTTGACTGCAGCAGATTCAGAGAGAAACTGTGAGAAGGTAAAATTGACCAGGGCTGAGATATACAACCATCACTTTCATTGTGAAGAGACATTAAGCATCATATGCATTGAAATTAAAACATCAAAATCAATGTGATACTCATTAGTTCAGCTTGCAGATGATGAAAGTTTCACACTTTTGTAAACACTTTCTCAGCAGTTACCTTCGGACGGCCCTGGATGTTATAGAAATTCATGTGCTGACGGGTTCCTTGATGAGCATTTTCGACTGCGAGTTTAATGGCCGTCTTGTGAGTGCAGGGAGACTGTGGTAATCTTGCTGGGCCTCTGTGGAGATAAGCAGAGCTCCATAAGCCAAAACCAGAAGCAGCAGGCGGGTCATCTTCCTCTCAGCTTTGAAGGGAGAAGCAGGACTGAGGACACTGATCTGTGGTCCCCTTATCCAGCACGTCCAGGGGCGTGTCCTTCACTCGAAACAAACAGACCTTTGAACAACATTGGAAAACTCTTCAGGATGAATTGAGGCAGGTGGTCAAGTGGGTTTATTGTTATTTCAGCAATATACACAGTACACAGTGAAAGGAAACATTGTTCCTCCTGGACCACGGTGCAACACAAAGAAGAAAAACAGAAACAACACAAGATGACACAAGTGCGGGCAAGATAGAACTATACAGAGTGAAAGGAGCACAAACAGAGGGAGAAAGTGCAAGATAAACACAAGAGCAACAATACAATACTACAGGACAAGACAGCGCAGTCAAGAACACAGAGTGCAGCCAGAGCTAACCTGAATAGGGGCATCAAGGTTGCCAGGCAGGCAGAGAAACAGAAAATAGAGGTCTACTTCACATACAACAACCCACAGTGGGTGTGGCAGGGAATACAACACATTACAAACTTCAAAGGCAACAACACCGTCACTGTTAACAGCAACGCCCTTTTAGCAAAGGAGCTAAACAGCTTCTTTGCTCGTCTGGAGGAACACAGAGCAGACATAGCCACACTGCCCCCTCCCCCAATCTCCAGCACTCACAGACTCCCTCTGCAGGAACACCACGCGAGAAGGCACATTGCATCTCTAGGTGTGTGGAGTTTAAGACAAGGCAAGTGATGCTACGATAATATAATTCCTTGGTAAGACCCCACCTAGAATATTGTGTGCGGGTTTGGTTACCATACCTTAAGAAGGACATTGCTGCCTTGGAAAAGGTGCAACGTAGGGCAACGAGAATGATTCCTGGTCTTAGAGGAATGTCTAATGAGGAGAGGTTAGCTGAGCTGAATCTGTTTAGCCTCGAGCAAAGGAGACTAAGGGGGGACATAATCCAGGTGTTTAAGATTCTAACAGGTCTGGATGCTGTTCAGCCAAATGGCTATTTCAATGTTAGTTTAAATACCAGAACTCGTGGCCATAAGTGGAAATTAGCTGGAGAACATTTTAAAACGAATTTGATGAAGCATTTCTGTACACAGCGTGTAGTTAGAGTATGGAATAGTCTTCCTGTTATTGTAACACAAGCTAAAACCCTGGGTTCTTTTAAATCAGAGCTAGATAAGATTTTTGAGCTATTAGCTAAGTTCTCCTCAAAGGAGCTTGATGGGCCGAATGGCCTCCTCTCATTTGTAAATCTCTTTGGTTCTTATGAGTCAGCTTACAGAGATGAGGTCCAGAAACTGATAGGTTGGAGTTCAGCAAACAATTTGGCACTAAACAGCACAAAGACAAAGGAATCACTGACTTCAGGAAGGATGGAGGCGACACTGGCCTGCCTAGATGGATGGATGGATGTTTTTATTGACATTGTAAGTACAATGAGATTTAGTTTGGAACGCGCCAGCAGCTACACAGTATATTTACAATTATATAGATTGTGAGGCATAAAATAAGGTGTGAGTAATATAACATAACGACATAATATAAGTAATCATTAATTAATCATTACAGATGGTATGAGGTGTGAACCGCTAGGCTGCTATGGCATGTTTGGTATCAAACCGATGGAAAATCACTCCAGTTTCCAAATCTGGTCAGTGGTTACCACGAAAGTGAATATATCAAAAGTTACACCAGCCTAACGAAAATCATCAATACAAGGGAAATCACTCTGGTCATAAATCTCAAAAGGACTGATACAGACCCCCTTCCGAAAGCCCGCCAAATGGATGGTCAGCCATTGGTCCAGGAGTCGAATTCCTGGTCACTCCTATTCACGAACTTTACACTATAAAACCTGGCACCTCAGAACAAAGCCAGGAGAGGAGAAACAGAAGGGAGGAGAAAACAAAAGACCATCAGCACGAAGAGAGGCAGAGAACATCAGCCCAAGAGAAGAGAAGCCCACAAGAAGCCCTCCTGAAGCCTATCAGTGAAGACCCAGCTGGACAGAGAACTGCAACCAAGCCCAAGCTTCACCAGGAGAGGGAATCAGAGGGGCTCCACTCCAACAACCGCTGCAAACACCGCGCCTCCCTGAGTGCCATCACCCATCAGCTCATCAGCCTCCGCAACCAACTGCCAAGACCCCCCCCCCCCCCCACTCTGCAACCAAGTAAACAAACTTCCTTTCATTTATAACAACCTAAACTCCTATTCACCTGCTATATTACTTTAGGACAGTATTTCCACAAATTGCTTGCTTTGCAGAACAGTATTTTCCCTTTTAAGGTTACTCATTTTAAATCTGGTCATTGCATTTTCATGATTACATTGTTTGTGTCCACTCCGTTATTTCGTGTTTATTGTTTGTTAGGTGTAATGTCTGTCTTATGTTAGTTATAGGAATAAATGCATGTCTTTTACACAACTTCAGCCTCCGTTCATTGAGTGCTCACAAGAATCCCTGCCTGTGCGATCTACGCTCTGAAACCTCAAATTCGCCTGAAATATCGCGAGACTCTCTCTCATTGGCCGTGAGGGGAGCTTCGCTACCGATCGTTTACATTACCTGGTGACGCAGCTCGTTGGACAAGCCTTCTATTCTAACCCAGGTTATTACGTGATACTGGTTATTAATGAGTTCCATTTAAGTCACACATTAACAGACTCACGGTGTTTCGCAATTGAGTTTGAGCCGACCATTCAGCATAAAAATTGGTTAATAATCACAAGGCACAAGGTTTAAACTTATTCTGAGCACACAATTTAAACTTTTTATGACCGAACGTGCAGTGAAGAAGCGCTACTGTCAACTGGTTGCAAAAGTCGCACTCATGGCAATCTGAAGGCATTTAAGCGGGATCATATGGGCTTATTATAGTTATTTTTATTTCTATTATTAGTAGTTATATTATTTTGTTTTATTTTCGGTGATTTCATTGTAGTTCTTTCGTATTAAACTGCAGTAAACTTTAACCCTATGTCTGACGAGATTCTCAGATGTAGCGCTTTGTTTCCAGGTTCAATTCGGACGAGTGTCTCCGTTTCTATATATCCTGGGAGAGATCTCTCTATTAGCGAACGGGAATACTTGTTATGAGGTTCTAACCTAAATTATGTTGCGCTTGGACATAAGACCGATAGCTTAGTTACCTATCAGGATCATACTCGTATGTGTGTGCCTGCTTTAGACAAAGCAAGTTTAACACAACTTTGCGCTGTGAGCCAAGTGTGTGTCATTTAGAAATTGGGAGTCTCCTGTGCTTGAGACCCGCCGTGGTTAAGCACCATTTGCGACGAGATATAGTGCACTCACAATTTAAATCTGTCGCCGTAACGCGTGCGCCGTCTCGCTTCAGTAATTGTTTTAAGGGGTTTTATACTGTGCAAGGCACAGAAGAAGGCCACAAGCAGCATGCGCATGCATTAAATGTGTGTGTCACTCATCTAGCGTCGGCAACCGCCTAGCTATATCTTTGGTTACCTCTAGTGGTCAGGCATAGAACTACCACTCCATTTCGAAATTGCGCCTCTAGTGGCCAGGCATAGAACTACCACTCAATTTCGATATTGCGCCTCTAGTGGCCAGGCATAGAACTACCACTCCATTTTGATATTGCGCCCCCGGTGGTCAGGCATAGAACTACCACTCCATTTCGATATTGCGCCCCCGGTGGTCAGGCATAGAACTACCACTCCAGTTCGAAATTGCGCCTCTAGTGGTCAGGCATAGAACTACCACTCCATTTCGAAATCGCGCTTCTAGTGGTCAGGCATAGAACTACCACTCCATTTCGATATTGCGCCCCCGGTGGTCAGGCATAGAACTACCACTCCATTTCGAAATTGGGCTTCTAGTGGTCAGGCATAGAACTACCACTCAATTTTGAAATTGCGCTTCTAGTGGCAAGCCATAGAAGTACTACTCCATTTCGAAATCGCGCCTCTAGTGGTCAGGCATAGAACTACCACTCCATTTCGATATTGCGCCCCCGGTGGTCAGGCATAGAACTACCACTTCATTTCGAAATTGCGCTTCTAGTGGTCAGGCATAGAACTACCACTCAATTTTGAAATTGCGCTTCTAGTGACAAGCCATAGAACTACTACTCCATTTCGAAATCGCGCCTCTAGTGGTCAGGCATAGAACTACTATTCCATTTCGAAATCGTGCCTCTAGTGGTCAGGCATAGAACTACCACTCCATTTCGAAATTGCGCCTCTAGTGGCCCGGCATAGAACTACCACTCAATTTCGATATTGCGCCTCTAGTGGCCAGGCATAGAACTACCACTCCATTTTGATATTGCGCCCCCGGTGGTCAGGCATAGAACTACCACTCCATTTCGATATTGCGCCCCCGGTGGTCAGGCATAGAACTACCACTCCAGTTCGAAATTGCGCCTCTAGTGGTCAGGCATAGAACTACCACTCCATTTCGAAATCGCGCCTCTAGTGGTCAGGCATAGAACTACCACTCCATTTCGATATTGCGCCCCCGGTGGTCAGGCATAGAACTACCACTCCATTTCGAAATTGGGCTTCTAGTGGTCAGGCATAGAACTACCACTCAATTTTGAAATTGCGCTTCTAGTGGCAAGCCATAGAAGTACTACTCCATTTCGAAATCGCGCCTCTAGTGGTCAGGCATAGAACTACCACTCCATTTCGATATTGCGCCCCCGGTGGTCAGGCATAGAACTACCACTCCATTTCGAAATTGCACTTCTAGTGGTCAGGCATAGAACTACCACTCAATTTTGAAATTGCGCTTCTAGTGACAAGCCATAGAACTACTACTCCATTTCGAAATCGCGCCTCTAGTGGTCAGGCATAGAACTACTATTCCATTTCGAAATCGTGCCTCTAGTGGTCAGGCATAGAACTACCACTCCATTTCGAAATTGCACCCCCGGTGGTCAGGCATAGAACTACCACTCCATTTCGATATTGCGCCCCCGGTGGTCAGGCATAGAAGTACCACTCCATTTCGATATTGCGCCCCCGGTGGTCAGGCATAGAACTACCACTCCAGTTCGAAATTGCGCCTCCAGTGGTCAGGCATAGAACTACCACTCCATTTCAAAATCGCGCCTCCAGTGGTCAGGCATAGAACTACAACTCCATTTCGATATTGCGCCCCCGGTGGTCAGGCATAGAACTACCACTCCATTTCGAAATTGCGCTTCTAGTGGTCAGGCATAGAACTACCACTCAATTTTGAAATTGCGCTTCTAGTGGCAAGCCATAGCAGTGCCACTCCATTGAAATTGCACCTCTAGTGGTCCGCCATAGTAGGTTAACAACATCTGAGTTGGGTCTCTGGTGGTCAACTGCGGTGATACAACACGCATAATTGGACACACAGGTTCTTGCCTGAAAGCAGGAATCAACTTCACAGACTAAATCAGTTTGATCACAATACATTAACATCCAATTAGGTTATTGTTGCATAACTAATTGATGTTTACAATTGAATAAGAAACACAATTCATTTGGTTTGATTCCCGTTTAACCTTTTTGATTTATTTTAGGTTTTATTTCACCTTATGCTTTCATTCATTCCATCTCCCCCAACAAGGGGACTTGCATAGAAGTTCAACCACTATTAACAACAGTAAACCAGTTACGTACACAATCCCATCAGGAAGTCGTTTGGATGTGATCAGTTGAGCCCTTCGGGTGCTGGGTGCTTACCATTCGCTCTCTGTTGGTTGAGCTTGTCTGTGGCTCTGCTGTCACTGCTTGTGATCGTACAGTTTGTCAGAACCGAAGGGGAGTTCTCAGCAATTGGATGCCCAAAAGCGTGTCAGCCCGGCTACACCCACTGACTCATTACGGGCAAGGCTGACAGGTACCTCAGGCGGTCATTACAACTTTTGAGCAGGACTTCGTTTAGGGTGAGTTCTGAGAACGGCCCTAGCTTGGACTCTCACTAGGGTGGGTGATACCTGAAGGCAATTTTGCCAGCCGATAAGCTCCACCTGGGTTGTCTCAGTTGTGCATACAGAATACGCCCTTCCAAGTTAACATTGCTGGGGATCGGGGGAGTGGAAGCCGGACTCAGGCTTGCTTGGCTGGGAGAATGATTCCTGGTCTTAGAGGAATGTTTAATGAGGAGAGGTTAGCTGAGCTGAATCTGTTTAGCCTCGAGCAAAGGAGACTAAGGGGGGACATAATCCAGGTGTTAAATCTGGTCATTGCATTACATTTTTTTTGTATCCACTCCTTTATTTCGTGTTTATTGTTTGTTAGGTGTAATGTCTGTCTTATGTTAGTTATATCCATCCATCCATTTTCCAAACTGCTTATCCTACTGGGTCGCGGGTGGTCCGGAACCTATCCCGGAATGTGGAATGGGCACGAGGCAGGGAACAATCCAGGATGGGGGGCAGCCCATCACAGGGCACACTCACACACAAATCGTGATTATATTATTGCACTATACTGTATAAATAAAAAGTAAACTTAATACCAGTTGTGGTAATAAAGTGCACAGAGAGTAAGAGAGAGTAGGGTTTCACATAAACGTATGTTCATTAGCATTTAGTATTCTGATGGCTTTGGGGTTAGAAGCTCTTATTAAATCTGGTTGTTCTGCAATGCATACTGCGGTAACGTTTACCAGAGGGCAGAAGTTCAAACATCTCATGTGCTAGGTGCGTGGGATCTTTTTTAAATATAATTATGCATATGTAGAACTAGGGATATGATCCTGTTAAGTATGATAGTTCTGTCTCATTATTGCAGGATCGACATCCATAGTAACTGTGGTGATCTATCCATTTGTGTGCATGTCTGTGTGTGTGTGTGCGAGCGGGTATACCTATCCTACCCCATAGCGTGATAAATACCTGTTTTTTTTTTCCCTTATGGGGACCACGAAACTGAAAACCAGGAAAACTCTATTTTATAAAAATCTGTGACTGCTGTGGAAAAACTAAAAATGCAAAACCTCTTTTATTTTGCTTGGTTACTTATGGTTATGGTTAGGGCAGGGTGGGGGTTAAGATTGTCATAGTTAGCGTTAGCATTTATCCAATAGAAGTCAATGAGCGGGCCCCATAAGGATAGGTATACCCTATGTGTGTGCATGTGTGTGTTTGTCCCATATTGCCTGGGCTTCAGGATACCTCATAACCCGGAACTTCATCAGAAGTAGTTAGAAAATGGATGAATGGATGGATGGATGGATGGATGGATGGATGGATGGATGGACAGATCAATAAAAGTACAGAACATCCATTTTACAAAGAACCATCAACACTAAATGTATGCACTGGTCATGCTCCTGGAAATTAAACTTCTTTTCTGAAAAGCAGCATGTTCATAAATTAGCTGCTGTTATACCTTGGGGGAACAAATGCAGATGAAATTGTAAAACAAACTGCAGTGGCAAAACAGTTCTGGCTGCCTGTGCTGCCCTGCCTGCCCGCCCTCCTGCCCATTACGTCCTGCCTGTGCCACCCTCCTGCCTGCCCTCCTGCCTGTTTACGTCTTTCCTGTGTGCCCTGCTGCCAGTTATTCTGTATTTACATCCGGACTTAACTAATTGAACCATATAAACCATATAAATCAGGACTTTGTTAACGTGACTTCTGACCTGTGGAGGATGGGCTCCCCCTTTCACTCTGGTTCCTCCAAAGGTTTCTTACTATGACTGAGTTTATCCTTGCCAATGTCGCTTTCTAATTTTTCAGGCTAGATCTTGCTCACTGGGACAATTGGGCAGGGACAAAGTAAAGTGCTTTGAGACAATGTAAGGCTATGAAAATGTACTATACAAAATAAAGTGAATTGACTTGAGTAATGTGGCACAAAGCAACCCTTCTTTGCCACAGGAAATGTCTGGTGCAATTTCTTTTTTAATTGTACATGTCAATTGCATAATACCCTAAACTAATTCATTATTATTTCTATTATTATCATCATCATCAGTATTTCATTAGTATTCCATGGTATTTAGATTTTTCAGGAATCAGTGTGTGTACTGTATACTTTTTAATTTATTTGCACTATGTGTAGTGTCTCTGCAGCTGTATATACTTGCTGCATTATGCACAAGAACTTCCCTCAGGCATCAGTATAGTTAATCAAATGTAATATTTCTTGCTTGTTTATTAAGTTGTTTTAGGTATTTTGTGTGTTCCACTTAATTTAGTGTAATTAGTCCTAGTTGACTCAGGTTTAGTTAGATTTTTCCTTCTGTTGTTCCTCTGCATCATGCTACTGTCATAAAATTTCAATGTCTTACCTAACTTAAGAGTTTTGTGCATTGTGTTTTGGAGAGAAAGAAATCATTACTTTTTTTCTTTAGATTCATCCACTGATTCTATCACCTATGACACATTCCCCCTGAATATTTGTTTGTTTATTTATGTATTTGCTTGGGGGATGGAATTAACAAACAGAAATAACTGAATGAATCAGGGTAGTGAAAAACATTTATAAACTTATCATTTTGGTATTGGTACGATCCTGTTCTGGTTAGTTAGCCGAGGGAGTAAATCATCCGGAGTTTCATCTCTCAATCTCCTCCTACACCCACTCAGCATCACAGTATGGACTCCCCAATGCAACTGATCTGCACGTATTTGTACTCTGGGAGGAAATTGAAGCCCCCATAGGAAAAACTCAAAGCCTACAGACATATGCACAAAACCAGGGGACATGCTCAGTTCTGCAGGCCTGGAAGTGTGAGAGAAGGCTATTTATTGAGTTTCCCCTCTGCCCCTGGTAAAGATGAAACATGCACAAGTCATTAAACACACATATACTTACATGAAAGTCTGACTGATACTGGAGCTTCCAGTGCCCGTAAACCAGGTACTGGGGTACTCCATTTCCTTCTTGATAATTAGCGCCATTGAAAAAAAAACGGTGCCTTTCCTAATATTAACTGACTCTCAGACAAATGTACTGCTTGAAGACCCTGCCACTATTCGCATTTTCCAGCAGGAGTCACAAATCTTCATTGCATTCAGTTTATTCTCAGATGAGCTCATGCATGTTTCTATGTGCATCTTTACACTTAAACAAATACAGCTAACCTCTGTTGTTATATTCCATATATATTTGTCGTGACTGGCCTTTTTTCTCAAATGATGGATTTCTGAAACTAAAACTGACAGTATTCTAAAATATTTATATTGCCACATCATCGACACATGTTCTAATATGACATAGCATTCCCCTGGACCATAGTGCGACTTAGAGACAAGATATAACATGCCCTTCACGGTAAAACACTAGATAGGTGCAACACTTAATGTCAACGTTGTCAATGTCAATGTTGACTTAATGTCAACGTTAAATTCATGGATTCGCAAATTAAGTAACACGGTTACAGTACAAAAACGAGCAGAGCTGTGTATGGCATGACTATCTCGCGGCGGCGACAAAATATGCTTATCCTTCTAATTATTCAGAAGAAAATATATTTGCAAGCACAGCCGTTCACGGCTTCCGTACAAAAAGCTGTCACTACGCTACAGGAAGAATACACGACCAATATAGGATTTACACAAGTCTGCTTCTTTTGTTTTATTTAGTAACAACTTTCACAAAAATTGACAGCAATACTGCTAAAAGTGCAGATCTGTTGCCAAATTAAATAAACAAAGAAATTAATCATAAAAATATTCAAAGTATATACAGCCAGGGGCGCCGCTAGCAATTTTGGGCCCTATGACAAAATATGAGGTTGGGCCCCCCTATCACACCCATTCAGATCTCTGGGGGCCCCTAAAGGGCGTGGGCCCTTAGAATTGTCCCAACTTTCCCCCCCTTAGCGGCGCCCCTGTATACAGCTAACCATTTCCAATCGAAAAGTACATACAAGTCTCCAATATAAGTTATACAATGGAGCGCAGATAAAACTTTTAAATAGTAATTAACCAAACTATATAAAGAATACAAGTTTGAATACAGGTAATTTGTATAAATTTTACTGTGTTCAGACTGAAAAATCAGCACCAGCCTTACACACATTGCAGTTCTGCTTTTTTCTTCTTTTAGCATAATTACCCGTTTCACGTTCACGAGGCAGAAGATCCCTGCAAATGTGAAAATTCACAAGTAACAGGCACCATTAACCTCAAGCCATAACAGTCTGCTAGCCTGAACAATAGCAAACTCTATGTATTACCAATTATTACGCAGGTTGTCACTTTATCAAATCATGACTGTTACTAAGAAGTGGGAGTGAAACGCGTGTCACGAGATCTCGCGATATTACAACATGACGAGATTTCTCGTTGGAGCGAAAAGCCGTTTCACGAATGCGCTGCAAATGAGCTGCTGTAAATATGTCGGCATCTGACTAAATTACTATAGTAGATACCCCAGACACTTTTGAATCTTTTGTGTGTCAGCATTTCGGGTGCCCGGCGGAAAATATAAATGGCGAAAGGGAGACAGACAAAACACGAACCATCTGTAAGGACTGTAGAAAGCTAATGCCGCACACAGCGGCTAATGCTACTACTAACTACTATGCAAAGCCATTTGCAGCACCATCATAGCTCTTTATTTAAATTCACTGCACCGGTGAAGAAAACATTTTTAAAAAAATGTTATGTTTATTATTGGGTGCTTTCCACTTCATGCACCCACATACAGCGCTAGCTTAAAGCAATGCATTCTGGTCCTGACGCAATGCATCATGGTTATATTTTTTATCGCCCGTTGCATTACGTCACCATGTCACATGGTACCAAAACTCCGCGAGAGCAAGACACATCAGGCAGCACCTCTTAGCAGGCTGCACAGGCTGGATCCGCCTCCATTACGACACAACTTTGCCCTTATTGGCTTAAGATTTTAGTTACATACATGACGTTTGTATATCTGCTATTTCTCCCGAGAAGCAGGTAAAGCGGTAACTGCTTTTCAATTAATTTACTTGGTAAAATTAAATTTAAATAAATGATATGAATATTGTAATAGTACTCGTGAGCTTTGTTTGTTGTTAGTTACTGTAATGTTGCGCTGCTTTATTTGTTTAATCGTCTTGTCTGTGAAGACATTCAAGTTAATCAAATAAGAACTGCACTGTACACTGTACATGACCATAAAAACTTTGAATCCTTGAAATAAATGTTTTTGATCTTTTCCTTGGCAGTTATCTTTTTACACAGGGCCTCTATGTACACAATAGTTATTTTTTTCACGACTAACAGTATGGATCAGGAGTTGGTTATTGTAAAAGAAGTAATGTGCATGCAGGTGATATTTGTATAGATTTATATTTACCCCTAGGTGATAAGTTTGACAGTCATTTCTTTTACCGTTTGGCCTCTCGGTTGAACATAATAGTGGCGCGAGCAGCTCCACTTGGTTTTTTAAAAATACTCAGCCATGAACTTTTGGTGAACTCAGGTGAATCCCTTCCTTCAGTAGTAAACCTTGGTAGTTTCAGCCGTTTACACATTGTCTCACTAAAAGGTTGATAATATATTTGTCCTTTTACATAGTGATAAAATATACGCGATAAAAATGTGAATATTCATAGATTCAGGACTAACAAAGTAGCTAACAGAAACTCAGACTAACAAAAGGTGCAAATACATACTCAGTTGGTTCCATTGTGTTGATTACATTATAATGTTTACATTGTAATGATTATATCATGGATATTTGGCATACTTTTTATAAAATCGTAATTCTTATATTCTGCGTTATATAGTGCTAAATAATATTCCATAGATGGATGGACTTTATTAATCCCCGTGGGGAAATTGTGTTTTTTATGTCTCCCTCAACTTACTCTTTGTGGAGTAAGTTGTCCGCGAAGTGCAGCTACCTGTTGGGGCGCCCAGGGAGCTGGGGGTTAAGGGCCTTGCTCAAGGACCCACAGACGTGCTGAGGCTGGGTTAGTTTCAACTGGTGACCTCATTACAGGCACAAGGACTGACCCCTGCCCCCCAACTGTGTATGAGTAGCATTTATGCTGTTTCTTGAGTGTGAGCTAGTACATAAACCAGCTAGTGCTCACCATTGCAAAAATACTCTAGCTTTCTGTCATACACATTTTTTTATTTTCTTACATTGTCCGTTTTTGTTCATAGTCTGTAATATTCTGAATAACGACAATGTAGAGGAAAAACAGATTAAATTCTCCTTGTTTGTAATTTCCCCATGTAATCCACTGCCTTGTGGTAAGAGGTGCAAAAGTCAGACGCGTTGACTGATGAGGATACGATATTGAGTTTAGTTCTTGAGAGGATTTATTCATATGATATTTTAACACACAGTACTTTGAACTGGTTTGTTTGGCGCAAAAGGGCCGATATGCAGACACCATCACACATGGCAAATACGGTCAATGACTGTTTCACTTTGCACCTTCAGCCCTGAGCCGCGTAATCTCAGCACCTTTAATAACAACCATTGCTGCCTCCTACAGGTGGGAATACACTTAGACAATAGTAAATATCACTAAGGCAGGCAAGTACCTCTCGTTTCAAGTGTTGCAATACTATATAACATTATATTATAAACAATAAATACGAATAAATAAAAACATTAAACAAATAAACATAATCAATAATATTCATGAATAATTATGCTTAATATACAAATAAAAGAATAGCTCCTGCAGATGATTTCAGATAACTACTGGAACAATGAGTTCTGGAGGGGAGCAAGCTCTGTTACATGCTATAGAAATGTTGATCTGATTCCTTTCATTATCAGATTGTTACCACTGTTAAAAACCACAGATATTGTATTCTGATTGTATGCATTTCCTTATTAGGGCATGTCAGTTACTTCTGTTAAAAAATCCGTTTATTCTGACGTCGTAAATTTCCTGATCAGAGTTTACCCTCTTTAAAGTGATGGAGGTCCACTTGTGCGAAAGATACATCGATATGCATATGAGATTTCGTTTGTGCCAAAAATATGTAAATAGCACACAGTCCATGTCGACTGAGCATGTGACAAAGAATTTTTCTGTGACAATTCTATTTTGTCAATGAGTTTGTCTGTGGAGCCCCTGAAGGGACCTAATGGTGTCCGCTAATTAGATACCCAGAAATAAACTGTGTGGCTCCTGCCCAAGCATTGCTGCCCAAACAGCAGCTTCCTCCTTATGCCACCGAGGGAGGAGTAGCCAGTGGTTCCCCTGCCCCTTCCCCTCTCCCCCCTGCAGACGAGGATCATAACCATTCAGCACCCGACTCTACCTCCTTCTCGGTGAAGAAGTGCCGTGGCGAAACACTCAGGCAGCAGGACGAGGTAGCAGAAATTCTTGCCCCTATGTTGGTATGTCCAAATCCTCAAGGGGGAGATAAGGTTTGCTCATCTGACACTGTAGATGAAGGAGTTGAACATAAGAACATAAGAACTATACAAACGAGACGAGGCCATTCGGCCCATCAAGCTCGCTTGGGGAGAACTAAACTAATAGCTCAGAGTCGTTAAAATCTTATCTAGCTCTGATTTAAAGGAACCCAAGGATTCAGCTTGCACTACATTATCAGGAAGACTATTCCATACTCTACACGCTGCGTAAAGAAGTGCTTCCTTAAATCCAGCTTGAAATGTTCTCCCGCTAATTTCCACCTATGGCCACGAGTTCGTGTATTTAAACTAATGCTGAAGTAACTATTTGGTTGAACAGCATCCAAACCTGTTAGAATCTTATATACCTGGATCATGTCCCCCCTCAATCTCCTTTGCTTGAGACTGAACAGATTTAGCTCAAGTAACCGTTCCTCGTATGACATTCCTCTAAGACCAGGAATCATTTTTGTGGCCCTACGCTGCACCTTTTCTAAGGCCACAATGTCCTTTTTAAGATATGGTGACCAAACCTGCACACAATATTCTAGGTGAGGTCTCACCAAGGAATTGTATAATCTTAGCATTACCTCCCTTGACTTAAACTCCACACACCTGGAGATATACCCCAACATCCTATTGGCCTTTTTTATTGCTTCCCCACACTGGCGAGAATGGGACATGGAAGCATCAACATACACACCAAGGTCTTTCTCATGATCAGCTACCTTTATTTCAGTGACACCCATGAAATACCTGTACTTTATATTTCTGCTCCCTAGATGGAGTACCTTATATTTATCGACGTTAAATTTCATCTGCCAGGTATCGGCCCAGTCACTAATTAAATCAAGATCCCGCTGTAGCTGCTGAGCCACTAATTCAGTATCTGCTACACCACCCACCTTGGTGTCATCTGCAAATTTCACCAGTTTACTGTATATATTGGTATCCATATCATTTATGTAAATTAGGAACAATAGTGGTCCTAAAATCGAACCCTGCGGTACCCCACTATGAACGCAAGCCCACTGTGAGTTGAAGGACATTGCCAGTGACCTGCTGGACCCCAGGCAGAACAGGCCTCACCATGCGACAGCCCTTCAGAGACTGGTCCTCCTGCGCATGGACTGGGGCATGATGCATCAGTTTAAACAGGAGCCTGGTAAATCCTGCGAGTGCTACACCAAGCGACTGATGGCAGCATTCTCCAACTACAGTGGGATGGACTCCACAACGGACCGAGAGTGTATGTGATGTAAAATACACTAAGATAGGTAAAAACTCTTTTGTGGACTAAGTAAAACAAACATTTTATGTTCTAGTTTTCTTAAAACTACTGAAACAAATAATTGGCTACACTGCAGTTCCGCTGTTTTGTTTGGCACCCCTGCATGTCGTGCATTGTGTGGAAAAAACCTGAAGGCTGAGGAATGTTACGTAACACAGCTAGAATGTAAAAACTCTCTCTGGTGTAATTCACTGCATAAAACCAATGGTGTTAAGTGTGATGTCTTCTTCATAACACTCCCTGATGTTTGTGTCCGTGACCATGAGATAGGGTGGGCTGCTTTTCTTCCTTCCTTTGACTAGTATTCCTCCTAAATTGTTCATCTGTATTTGCTGCATTGGTACTTGATGTGCGTGTGCCTTGTGTCACGATCGCCATTTAACGGGAGCGGCGGACGGGCAGGAAACAGGCAAGGCAGGCAGGATACGGGGATTTATTAGGAACACGGGGTGCAGGAAACATCTCACGCAGACGGACTTCAATGACGGACACTGAACTCTAGTAAGACATGAACTCAAATAGACAGGACTGATTGAAAATAATCGGACACAGCTGGGTACGATCAGGGAAGCACACGTGGATAATCAGGGGGCGTGGCACACACGGTGGTCAGACTGTCCGGGACCTCCTCGGGGACTAGGGCAGGAAAGTCTGGAGCTGGGTCAGGGACAGGAGTGGGGCCAGGAACAAGAGCCCCAGGGGGCACAGTCATTTGAGGCGGAGGGAGCGCCTCGGGCGTGGGCTCTGGGGCCGCAGGGGGCAGCGGAGGCGGCTGCTCAGGAGCTACGGGCAAAGCAGGCGGCGGCTGCTCGGGCTCTGGGGCCGCAGGGGGCAGCGGAGGCGGCTGCTCGGGCTGCGCAGGAGCTATGGGCGACGAAGGCAACTGCTCAGACGCTGTAGCAGGAACCCAGGACTTTATGCTCAGCCCACTGCTGTTAACTCCGATGACTCACAACTGAGCAGCAATGCACATTTCGAATTCCATCATCAACATCAGGCAGATGACAAGACTGTTGTGGGTCTCATCAATAAAAACGGTGACTCAGCATACAAAGAGGAAGTGTGATGACTATCGGACTGCTGCAGAGCCAACAACCTGTCTCTGAATGTTGACCAAAGAGATGGTTGTTGACGTTAGAAGAACACAAAACACAGAGTGACCACTCTCTGCTGCACATCGATGGCTCATCTGTGGAGATCGTAGAGAGTACCAGATTCCTTGTTGTCCATCTGGCGGAGAATCTCACCAGGTCCTTCAACATCAGCTCCATAGTAAGGAAAGCACAGCAGCACCTCTACTCTCCACGGAAGCTCAGAAAAGCCCATCTCCCATTCTCACACTCTATTGGGGAACTGTTGAAAGCACCCTGAGCAGCTGCATCACGGTCTGCTTTGAGAACTGTGTCGCCTCAGATCACAAGTCCCTACAACAGATAGTGATGACAGGTGAGAAAATCATTGGGAGTATCGTGTTAGAGAAATATGTACTTTTTTTATCATCATTTTGCTAGACGCTTAGAAACAACACCCTGCCGCAGCTTGATCTTAATTGAGCAATAACACGTCTCAAGAACTGTCGCTTGAATATTTCCACCCCATATATGGTGACAAACAATGTTCAATGTCAGTTGCATATCCTGTTTGTGTACCTCAATAAAAGACACTGCGAGGGGAGTTACTCTTTCGAAGTTGGCTGAGTTCGACTGAGAGGCTGACACCTCGAGGTCAGGACCGGGCTTCCCTTTGTAAGGAAAAGTGGTAAAAATGTCCCAAGGTTCTTGGTTGATCATTTGAATGCAGACAATGTTAGGAATTTATGATCATGGGGGAAGCCAGGGAGAGAATGGGGGTTCCAGTTGGCACCACTATGGTGATAAGGATAAGATAAGGTGATAAGAATTGAATTACAATGATCATAAAAGTCTCCACCCTGTCCTGTCCCGTCCCTGTCTCAGGATCCTCACACTCCAGGGGGTCACTCTTTATATGTAAATTCACTCACAACACCTACACACAACACCTTGGTGGGGAGGGCCTTTTTGGGTATAAAGGGGGGTGAAGAACTGTCTTCAATTTGTATCTGAGCTGCCTTTCAGTACCCGGTGTGTCTCTACACTGTATTACATTGTATTATTTTTGCTGTTCAATAAACCATCATTTTGCTGAAACTGCGGAGACTCTGCAAGTGGATTCCCTACACCTTGCAGCAAGTAAAACGTCATCACAGCTGTCTGCGTTGTTCTGTGTTCAGAGACTGGTTTGTTTCCAGCGCATCTTCAGAAGAAGATAACCCTAACATATCTCTCCCCTCCATCACAGATATTCACACCACACACTGCATCCGCAAAGCCACCACCATTGTGGATGACCCCACCCACCCCTCACATTATCGTTTCACCCTCCTGCCTTCTGGAAATAGGTCCCGGAGCATTCGGGCCTTTACAGCCAGACTCAAACAGCTTTATCCCCCATGCCGTCAGACTACTGAACTCTCAGGGACTAATCTGATACCACACACACATACACTCATTAACACACTTTATTATTTAACTACTATTTTTTATCTTATTGTCGCCATGTTTACAGTTACTTTTATTTATTTTTATTGCTACCTCATTGGACAACCAAACTGCGCCTTCTCAGTACTGGGTTTACTGTGCTGTTTGTGCTCGTTGGTGTCAGTTGTCCTCTCTTTTTGCACTGTCCTGCAATGTTTGCACAGTTTTTGCTCATTATGCACCATACAGTATGTTGCTAGGTTGGTATGTGTTAGTCTTCTGTTAATTTAAGTAGCACCTTGGTCCGAGGGAAACAGTTTCTTTTGTAACTGTACTATACTCAACTGTGTAAAGTTAAAAATAACATTAAAGACCTACTTGACTTTTACTGAACAGGTGCTAAAGTGAAATTACTTGCTTCTGGGAAAGAACTCCAGCTGAAATTCTGTACAACAATTATGGGAGACATATGGGAAGGACGCGGTGTCAGACCTGCCCCAGTGGGACGAATGTGGTTTTCCTAGTAACAGCAGCTTCAGTCCCAATCAGATAAGCCAGATGCGTCTGAAATTAGAGGAACGGGATCAGACTGGTTGCTCAGGGACTAATGTGGTAGAACTAAAACAGAGACAAATTGGACGGTGTTTCAATTGTGGGAAAATGAGACAAAGCAGGCAGAGGAGATGCGGGTGGCAAAGAAGCATGAGATAAGGAATGCAGAGAATGTGGATGAGGGTGAGACTCCTGTGAAAACTGTGTATTGAAAATTAGGGCCATAGTATTGTCATCCATCCTGTCAGGGTATGGAAATACACTGAGGGTAAATGGCCTAATGCAGGAAGTGTCTTAATCCTATAACATCCAGCTGATTCAGGCTGTGGGGGACAGTGTAGTACTGCACTCTTCTGGCTGGGACCTTGAATAAATGAATGAATGTTACATTTATACAGCCCTTTTCTAAGATACACAAAGAGCTTTACAGAAGCACTGGGGAGCCACTTCAACCCAAACGTGAGGCAGCAGGAGAGGGGGCCCAGGCAGAGAGAACAGCCAACAAGACGGGTGCTTCCACAGACAGGACGGGGGCCCCGGCAGACCAACGCTGACGACTCCTGGGACCAAGTCAACAGAGCAGCTGTCGTCATTGTGACTCACCCTCATACATCCATCCATTGTCTAAACCGCTTATGCTACTGGGTCGCGGGGGGTCCAGAGCCTATCCTGGCAGGATCTGTGCACGAGGCAGGGAACAACCCAGGACGGGGGGGCAGCTCATTGCAAGGCACATTCACACACCATTCACACACACATGCACTCCTACGGCCAATTTAGCAAGAGAGAACATGCAAACTCCCCACACATGTGACCCAGGCGGAGACTCGAACCTGAGTCCCAGTGGTGGGAGGTAACAGTGCTAATCACTGCACCACCAAGCAGCCCCACCCTCATACATGATTTCTGATTCTTGATTTTAATCCCCTTTTCTGTTTTTGGCAACATATAAAGTGCTGTGAATGTCACTGTCAGATTGTCATATCATCCTCCAGTTGTCCCTTGTCACCCTGGATGCACATTGAGTGTTTGCTAAATATTTTATCTTGTAGTGTTCCTGATTTTTTCCTGTGTTTTAATTTGCAATTCTCAAATTTCATGACTGGCATCCGTGGGGACGATTAATTAAACCTGTTAACTCTGCACTTCAATTTCAAACTGTTGGTAACATGTGTACATATTTTTGTCTGATCTTTTCACCACCAGGTGGCGATATAGCAACTCCAGAGTTATTGATGGCTAGAACAAAAAAAACACAGTAACACAGAGGTGTAGCTAAAAATTCTGGGCCCCTGACAGAATGTCACCTTGCGCCCTCTGTCGAATTTTACATTCTGTGAAAGAGATTTGTTGAGCCATCTTCCAATGTAATCCAATCCAGCTCTTTATTTGAAAAGCACTTTAAACAACCTTATGGACCAAAGTGCTGCACAAAGGAATAAATAAAAACATTCACACACTTAAAAACGAAGTAAAAGAAATTTAATAAAAACCAAAACATTCAATGTGAGTAAAAGGCCATTAATAAAAATTTAAAAAAATCTATTAATTAATAAAGAAAAGGCTAAGATTAAAATAAGATTTACTATTAAAATTAACATCTCACAATGTGTCAAAGGTGAAGGAGAAGAGATTAGAAGAGATTTAAAAACGGACAGAGGGGATTCCTCTCTAATGTGAAAAGGCAAGTCATTCCACATTTTAGGAGCTGCGACTGCAAAGGCTCGATCCCCTCTAAGCTCACGCTGAGTCTTAGGAACCGTCAGGAACAGCTGATCAGCTGACCTGAGAGAGCGGGTGGGGGTGTAAGGGTGAAGCAGCTCACAGAGGTCAGATGGAGCAAGACCACTGAGGGCTTTAAAAGCAAATAACAGAATTTTAAAATGAATCCTAAAATGTACGGGCAGCCAGTGGAGTGAGGCTAAAATGGGGGAGACATGCTCATATTTCCATGTGCGGCAGCATTTTGAACCTTCTGGAGGTGAACAATAGTGGAGCCTCTAACCCCAACATAGAGGGCGTTACAGTGGTCCAAACTAGTAGTGACAAAAGAGTGGATTACTGTCTCAAAGTGCTGCCTAGAAAGAATTGGCTTTATTTTGGCCAACTGCCTCAATTGTAAAAAGCTTGACTTGACAACTAACCTTATCTGAGTGTCAAACTTAAGGTTGGTGTCGACTTTAACCCCTAGGTGTGTGATGACTGGTTTACAATATTGTTCCAAGGAACCTAAAATTACAGTGGAGGTCAGAGGAGTGGAGTTACCAAAAACCAACACTTCTGTCCATTACCTCCCCACTTCCTTGTTAGTTACAATATTTGTTCTGCATTACTGTACTGCTTTGGAGCCTTTTGATATTAAGGTGAATAACACAGGTGAAAAATTAAGGTGAAAAAAGAGACAGATGCATTGACAGCAGTCGTGGCCACACTTTGGACTGGGAGTGTAAGAGCAAAGGAAACTGAATCCACTATGTTCTGTCCTGTAAATTTTTATTAAACACCACATGACACACATACGAGTCCTGTTTTAACTTTCAGGGCTGATGGTCTGCAGCCTGGCTTGTGTTCTACAGTGCAGCGCAGGTGCAGTCACTGTGCTGAGCCCGGCGTTATATTAATGACGCAGCCTTTCACACTGACCAGTGAGAAATAACCTTGAAAATGACTGTGCTCTTTGTGGTTCTCCTTTTTTCTTACCACCAAGCAAGAGACTAAACATATTTTCTACTTATCAGTTATCAGAAATCAGAAATGTCATGCAGTAATCAGAGGTTAGACAGCAAGAATGACTTTTGTATTTTTATCTTTTGTCAATCTTTTATCCAGCGACTACTAATTCTCATCGGGGTCTGGAGAGGGTGGGACCTGTCCCAGGAAGCACAGAGCACAGGCCTGCATGGGATGCCATTCCACACAAGCAAAAACAATTAAGATGGTCAGATTTGCCTCACTGTGTGATTTTGACTGAAAGATGAACTAAGCACAGTCTTGTGTGTATAAAAATGCGTAGATTCATTTAACTTTAACAATGAGATTCAGCAACATGACCTTATAGTGTTAATGATCGGTATCTTACTGGTATTAACTGAATTATGCAAAATTCTACATTATTCTATATTATTGCACCCAAATTGTTCATACTGACTAAATGTAATTACTGACATCCTGGACATACTGCTTTTTAGGTTTGAATTTAAAATGTTAGTAGACAAATTCATGCTGTCAATAACATCTCACTTGCTCACCCACTTTTAGATAAAAATACCCTTTGTGGTTTTTCTAGTGAAGCAGTGGGCCTGAGCTGAGGACCTGATGGTTGTGTGGTTTTCGCTCACTGAGAAGAGAGACACAAACACCCTGCTCTCAGTCGGTCAGTCTTCCTGTAAAATGCAGAGGTGAGACTGCTAGTGGAAAATTACTGACTGCAGCGTCAACAACACATATAAACAGCAGCACAAACAAAATGTTCCACAAATGCAGGACATCTGTATGCTTACAGCACACATCAGACACGCTGACCCTCAGCACTGAGCTCCTCCAGGCTCTGTGCTCTCCCTCTTCTCTTCAATTTCTACACAAATCACTGCTGCTCCAGTGAAGATCCTGAATTTTGCAGGTGATACTACTGTGTTTGCCATCATAACTGAAGGTGATGAGTCTGCCTACAGACTGGAAGTCGTACAGCTGACCATCCAGTTCTGAACTCACATTATCCCAAATGTCCACATGCTTAGACTCCTCTCATCATCAGGGAGGAGCGTCCCTTGGCACTGTAGAGTAGATGGATGAGAGCAGGCTGATAACAAGGCTGTCATCAATTTTATGTGACACCTCTCACCCCCCCAGCAGACTATGGAGGCCCGTAAGGGCAGCTCCTTCAGTAAGAGACTCAGACACCCGGCGTGTGACAGAACGGTACCGCAGGTCATTGGGCCCCACAGCAGTCAGGCTTTATAATCTGCACTCTGCTCATTGAACTTTTCCCCTGTTCACTGTCTTCTGATACAGTTTCTATCTGCTGCTGATCTGCAATATTGTTCCTCCTTATTCACTGATGTGCAGTGTTGCATTGAGCCAGTGCATTATGCCCTGTGTGGCAGCTTCCTTTGGGAGGCTAATATCTGGCACATGAGCAATAATGTTACATGCAATAGGATTGTGTATAAGTTAAGGATTGTGTATAAGTTAATTTTAATATTCCTATAATATTCCTCTGTATGTAATATATTCTTATTTTTTGTTTCTATTATTACCCTATATTTATATATACATCCATTTCTTTTACATTCATAATGATGTTGTTTGTTGTTTTGTGCCCCACTGCTCTTGTAACAAGCCTCAGTCTTGACTCTCCCTTTTAAGGTCTTGGCCTTAAATCACACTCGATATAGGTGGTGTCGTCCCCATCACCCTGACCAGGATACATGCTGTAAGATTAATGGATGGTGTTTATCTGTGTGATGAAAAAGAATGTGAATAAAACAAAAATGTACCATTATAAATGGGAGCCCTAGGATGTGTGGTGGTTAGAGATGTGGACTGATGAGAATTTTGCTTTTCTAAAGTTCTGTTGTGAAAACTGTACATTCCGTTCCATGTACAGTAGTGATATGTAGCAATCATGTGCTCCAGTCAAATGTCCAGCTGCATGAATAATAATGGTGGCTTGTTTGGATAAAATAACTTAGGCTGAATACTTGAAAGCGTGACCTGGGTGAGGTAGAGAGGAAACAGGGTCTTACAAGAAGCAGATATTGTTCTGTCTGTGTGGTTTTTACTCTTTGCAAAGTGAGTCCAGCACAGTGCAGTCAGTGGGTCAGTCTTCCTGAGCTGCATCTAACCAGTGGAAACATCTGCAGCACTGCAGAGAAGCACTCAGCAGACAAACAAACCCAAACAGCTTACAGCTGTATGTCACTTTTGGACAGAGGTGGACAAAGTACACAACTTCACTACTTGAGTTAAGTATAGATACTCCTCGTCAAATAATACTCAAAGTTTTTCAGTTAATTTTTTACTTCAGTTAAAGTACTGGAGTATTTGCATCTAAAAATACTTAAGTATTCAAAAGTACATTATGTTTTAAATGCAAGACATTTTTCAGAACCTAATGACTCCTGAACACCCCACTGAATACACTGACTGGCTTGTACATCTTGTAGAATAAAAAGCTTGTGGAATATGATACAATGACTATAGAAACACAACTGACATAACAAAAGTACAGCCATTGTCATTTTCATCTTATTTAACACCCCCCACCCCACTCACACAAAAGAGCATGGTAGTGTTCTTACAGAGCCGTAGCAGTGTGTGTGTGTGCATGTGTGCATGTGTGTTTGTGTGTGTGTGTGTCTATGTGTGTGTGTGTTTGTGTGTCTGTGTATGTTTGTGTGTGTGTCTATGTGTGTGTATGTTTGTGAGCCAAGTAACAAGACAGGGAGCAAGAAACAAAACTCCTCTTTCTTAATTATCCACATCGTTATTAACGACACAGGTATATATACAGGTACATATACAGGTACATGTATATACTCAAAAATACATCCAGAACACACAATTAAATGAAAAACGTAATTTAAGAACACTTGAAATTTTCATTCAGTTTCTTTCATCTGTTTAATATAATCGATCAGTCCCTGTGCGTTTGCCCCAAACCATTCAGCATGGTACACAAGGGAGACAAGTAAGCATGTGTGACATCAAAGAACTGATTGCAGCAACTCAGCCTTTCCACAACATTAAAGCCGCTTATTCCCCCCCATGCCATGAAGAAATAATCTCTGTGGCTCCCCTCTCCCCCTCCCTCAGCCCCCAGTCTGGCTTGAACATTTGCACTTCCAGTAAAAATGCGCCCCAAACACACTGACACCAAACTCAGCACCGGTGCTCCGTAAAATCCCGTGATTCAGTCTCAGAAGCACTGGCTCCCCTGCCCTCCTCTGAACATTATTAAAGCTACACCCTGAACACTCTGTGTGACTGACATGAATGAGAAGCATCTTTATTCATAATCTCTGTAGCGGAGGTCAGAATACAGAGTGTCATTATTCCCGTCTTTCTTCTGTCTCCTGGGTTTTGGCTTCTTAAGGTTCAGGGCAGCGTAATTCAGTGTGTCCTCGTCATGGCACTGTGGAGACAAAGATGGCAGAATTGGATGGATCAAATCGGTTTGCTATTACCTATTTTCACAAATAGCACTTAAAATGCTGATCCCAGGATGGAAATCAGTCTGAGGTTCATTTGTTTTACTGACGATTTGTAATTTGAAATATTTATTACATACTTGCTTGCGTGACCATTCCACTTTTGATATATCACTGTTCTTTTCATCTGTTTAAAATATATAACACATCAATATATTATTTAATTTCGCACGGTATCATACCGTGGTCAGATAACATTCCGAATTTTCAAGCAATCAACATCCTTTTTGTCTCAAAAATGAAAGTAAAAATGACTTCTGTCAATTTAAGTGTGCATGTTTGGATACGTGTCATTTGTTCTCATATATCATATATAATAAAATTGCTATAAAGGAGATCTTGGTAATAAAAGTTATTGATATGCAACTTATTGCAACATGTATATTTCAATAGATTTTGCAAAATATGAAAGATATAATACAAAAATGTAAATCTTACAGTACAAAAAGGTTTATATAAATAAGGTGAGATTTAATAATGGATTTTAAAACTGTATTACCTGCAAGAGTGGTTTTAATATGAAAATGTTATCTATCATAAAACAATTTTATATTTCTATAATTTGTTAAAATCTACATTTTGTCCTTCTGAGTGCATAAAGCCGGGCAGCGTACCTGCACAGTGTGTACAGGTCAGTTTACATCTTATACAAATGAGAGCAACGTTCAGAATAATGCTGCAAGATAAAACTATCAGCAAGCCAGAGTGAAGAGGATCCAGCAGCTTCTGAAAGCCTGTAACAAAGAGATAGATTTCAGCATAATGATATAGAGACACATTTCCCATTTGCTTACATTACATTAGTTAAAGATCAAATCGATAACACATTACAGCAGTTGTTTTGTAAATAGTCCATTTTTAACATGAACTTCTAGTATTTTGCATTTTAACAATTTATATTAATATTTGAAATAATTATTAAATTAGGCTCCGGACCCCCCGCGACCCAATAGGATAAGCGGTTTGGAAAATGGATGGATGGATGGATATTAATATTTGAAATAATTATTAAATTAGGCTCCGGACCCCCCGCGACCCAATAGGATAAGCGGTTTGGAAAATGGATGGATGGATGGATAATTATTAAATTAACATCTGTGTAATTTAATTTAAGCACTTAAATTAGAAAATTCATTACATTAAAAAAAGAAATAAATGTCTTAATAGCAGAATAAGCTAAATAAAACTTTGAAGCAGATATACTCTCCACACTGGGTGCTACCATCTATATCCAGCTGTGTGCCGTTCCCAAACAGCATCTCCCCACACTGGGTGTTACCATCTATATCCAGCTATGTGCCGTTCCCAAACAGCATCTCCCCACACATGGCCACAGCGCAGTAGTAAGTCCCAGCATCGGAGAGGCTGAGGTTCCCCTTGGGGAGGCTGTAGACGCAGCTCCGTGTAGGAGATCCAGCCTCAGGGCTCTTCTCACACTCATCACTGCTGTTTCCATGGCTGTAAATGACTCCAGGAAGGGATTCTCCTGATCCATGTCTGAACCAGTAAACACTGTGTTCTCCTGCACAGCTCCCAGTCTCTATCGTACACTGCAGGCTCACAGAGTCTCCTGGCTGCAATGTGTCAGACACAGGCTGCTGTACCACAGTCCTGCTGTTGGAGTCTTTACCTGAAAAGCAAAATAGTCATGATGACAGCCCTTTGAGAATAACAATGGAAAATACAGATCCTCAAAAATTGTTCTTACAGATTTTTGGGAACTGAATCGATGTTCTTCTAGCCATCCAAGAAATCAGTAACTTCTTGGAGAACAGCTGACATTCTTCTCTCTTTTTATTGTATTACTGCTTATTAGTATATATCAGGTAACACTATACATTAACTGCACCTACATAATACCTAAATAAAAATTATATGATAATAACAAACATTATAATCATATAATGTCTTGTATTAATGTATGAAGGTAGATGAATATAATTAATTTCAATTCAAAGAAATGAAGTGTGTAAAGTGTACTTTATATTTTCATGATTTTCGTGACTTTACATTTGGTTTATGTTGCCCCTTTTCCACAGGAAGGTATTTATTGTTTTTGCATATTTAGCTCTTGATGTGTTTTGGTATTTTTGAGCATTTTGCTGTAGTACCTGCATAATTTAATTCAAGAGCCGAAGAGCTGTTTGCCCATTACTAGTTTGTCTATCTTTTAACATTAAAGAAAAAGTATACATAGTAAAAGGAATTACTTGGTTTCGTAGTTCCTCCTATTTATTTTCTTATGCACACAAAAGTAAGTTTTTCCGTTCAACCATAGCACTACAGCGAAAAGCAAAACGTCATGGCAAATACAATTATGCTTTATTCCAATACACATTGCTAATTTTTCATTATTATTACATTTATTCAGCATAATATCTTCAAAGGTTTCATGATTTAATTTGCAATCTTCTGGCCTGAAATCTTTTCCTGCTACACTGAAGACTCTCTCAGCGTGTGCAGAGAAAGCTGCAGCCAAAGGGTTGGCATCCTCTGATAAACATGGTTGGTTCAGGTATCGGTGACATTATGTGAACCTTTCATGGCAGGAATAGGGACTAGTTTGACTTTTGATGCAGGAAAAGTGTTTGGGACGTTTCTTAGGTTAGAAACTGCCGTCACTGCAGCCAACACTGACTTTTAAGGAGAGACACTCAGCTCTTCCTATGAGCAGATCCACCATGGTGCACAAAATGACAGTATAATTATTATTTTAGGTGACACTTCAAATGTTGCATTATTTCATTCTTTACAAAACGACATTTTTATAACAATGATGTATAACAATGTTAATGTGTTTATGTATAATTCATATTTAAATTAAAGTTCATATTTTAGTTAAAAGCTACACCTACAGTACGTATATGAACTTGAATTTGAATCCAAACCCTTTTTCGTTCTTCTTCTTTAAATTCAAATATAAATTTCAATGCCACAACCTGTTTTCAACCACAATTCAAATGTAATTCAGATTAACAAAATGAACTGAAATTCAAGTTCATATATGTATTCAAAATCCTGAATTTTAGGATACGTATTTGAGAATTTCATTCTCAAATCAGTTCTGAATGGTGCACATCCCTAGTTCATATGTTAAATCATGCATTTTTTTTTTCAGAGTGAATACACACTGACTGCTCAGATAAATAACGTCAAAAATAATTTTCTTTTGTTGCTTAAGATTTTTGCACAGTCCTATACTGTATATAACAACTCAAACATTTTTTTATGTTATTTGTTTTAAAGAGGCTGCAATGTGTAACATTAACATCTGTATAAAGAGAAGGTTAGGCTTTTGGCTGACAGCAAGCAAAATGCAACAAATTGTATAATAATAATAATAATAATAATAATGAATGATTTTTGTTTGATGTTTAGAAAAACATTTATGGAACAAAGCAGACAATAAGGTATCTTTGCTAATTTTATATTGACAAACAACTAAACTGTCAAAATTATTTTGCAGGGAATAATCTTACTGACATTATAATAAAGCAAATATGAAAATAGTTGGAATCTCATTTACCTGTGATTATGACAAAGGTTCCATTCCCGAAGGTGACCTCATGAAGAAACACAGCAGCACAATAATACACTGCAGAATCTGACGGCTCCACGTTACAAATAGTGAGGTTAAAACTCCCCTCTGCATTCAGTAAGGAGTAACGTTTTATGCTTTTATATTCCTTGTAAAATTCACCAGGTACGTAGAGAAGTGCTTTCGCCATGGGCTGGGGCTTCCGACCAACAGCTTGCTTAAACAAAGTAACAAAAGTTGTTTCTCCTTGACAGAAGCATGTCAGGGTCACACTGTCTCCAAGCTGAACCCTCATCAGGTGACTGGGCTGAACAACATCTGTAGTCAGTGCAGTGTCTGCAAAAACAGAAAAACAAAAAAAATCATAATCAAATAAGACATATAATAGTAATCTAAATAACTATTAACTATGATGCAGATTAAATGGCCAAATTCCACTGATCACATCATACAGATAAATGAAAATATTAAAATCCCAAAATAATTTATATTATAGGGCCTTACTAATGAAAATGAGAAGACCAAAGAGTCTGAACATTTTTGTGCTTCCACTGTTTAGAATAAACTGCTCTGCTGCTAAGTGAGAGATCATGGTCGTGGTCGGGATGAAAGGGCAGGAAACAGAGAGGAAACAGAGAGACACACATCAGGCTGATCTGATTGGCTGTTCACATGGGAACTTAAGTAACAGTGAAAAAGCATTTTAATGTGCACTTACATGACGTTTATTAATTTACTCCTTAACATCCAGTTAAAATGAGAACAATTAGATAAACAGGAGCAGATACTGAGCATATAAAGTTCTTTGTACAGAGTGCTGAGATACTGTGGGAGAGCATTTGCTAATCATCTCTCTCAGACAAGCTCAGCACAGTATGAGTCTGTTATCTATCTGATATTAGACAGTCTCTCATACAGTAATAATAATTGATACTTTATTGGTCCCTGTGGAGAAATTGTCTTAACTTCTCTCTCAACTTGCTCTCTTTTTTTTAGAGTAAACAGAGTAAGTTGTCTGCGAAGGGCAGCCACCCATAGTGATGCCCAGTGAGCTGGGGGTTAAGGGCCTCGCTCAAGGACGCAGAGATGTGCTGTGGCTGGGTTTGAACCAGCGACCATCTTATTACAAGCACACAGGCATTAGATCTTCTAATCACACTTAAAAGGCAGATTAAATGTTCTTTCCACCATGCAAACAGAATGTAAATTGTAGCTTTACTGCTTAGATTTACATTCACCACATTTGCATTTAAAACAAGCATTTTAAGTGATGTACATGAGAGTAAATGGTGAATCAGTTTATTTGCCACTCTACACATTACATTGGCGCCCATTATAAGTAACTGTACAGTGACATTGCAGTTCCTCAGTTGCTTTGATGCATTTCTGGAATCACCCTTAACATCTGCAAAACTGTAAGTGCATTTCCCAAAACAATTCGTGCAAACAGCACCACACAGATGGACTGTCTACAAAAAAAGTCATAGAGGCCACCAGCAGCCCGAATACCACACCGTAAGGCCGTATGTTAGGATGCTCTCTATGGCAGAGCGGTAGGAGGCCACCAGCAGCCCGCATACCAGACCGTAAGGCAGCATGTTAGGATGCTCTCTATGGCAGAGCAGTTGAAGGTCCCGATCAAGAAATCCGACAAGTTTCCCCAATAAGCCAGTAACCCCCGCTTCATAGAACAGGCCACAGGACTGGTTTTGGTGAGATAGTCCGAGTAGTAGGTAGAAATCAGGATGGAGACTGAGTGTGGGTCTAACAGGTGAGCAGATGTAGGACAGAATGTAGAGCCCTCTGGTGGAGTGCCTGTGCATGACTGAATGTATGGTTTGGGTCTGATGGTCTGAATAGTTGGTAGAAATAGGCACCTTCCTACCTGATGTGGTAGGTCTAGATAAGGGGTCACCAACATGGTGCCCCAAGGATGCCCCCAATGACCACATGAGTTGCCCGTGGACCTGTTCTATAAAATAGCACAACTCACCAGCGAACATCATCTAAAATTTAATTTTGTCCTGTTTCTAATCTATCACATTTGCATTTATATAGATTTGAAATTGAATATAAAAAAGCATTTAAAACATGTTTATCATGCATGAAGTTTAGACATGTTTAGGAGGGCGTTTAAAACTGATATCAAACTTCGTATGGCTCAGTACCCGTGAAGTAGCTCTCCGTTTTAAAAAGGTTGGTGACCCCTGGTCTAGATCTTGCAAGTTTGTTTGTACTGGCTGTGTGAACATACTGTAGCACTGTTAAGAATATGCAACACAGCCTGAGTTGGGGATCTGCTGTATGCATCAGTAATATAATGCTTTGTCCTTTTCTAGGCTGTTCATTAAGACATAAAGCCTGAAAGTTTTCTGAATGGCATTAATGAAATTGAGCACTGCCCCCACCTGCTGGCCAATTTATTAAAACATTGAAATCGCTGTCTGCACAGGCTGACGTGTCATTTAAGTCTGATAATTTTCTATGAGTCAAACGGCAAGAAAATGACAAGAAGTTAAAAACATGGAGTTAGATGAAGGAGAAAAGATTACAAATTTGAAGATTATGAAATCAGGACATGTCAGCTAAGTCAGCCAAGGTGGGTCTTAAACATATGGACGGAAGTATGAGCGCTAAACTTAAACGGGTTCACTTGTAACCGCTGCCACCAAATTTCGTTAAATTGCTGGGGAGGTCCAGATACATGAGACAGGAATAGAAGGATTATTCTTTATTAATATACAGACGAGGGTTTACAACCCTCCCTAGGGCAATAGAAGGGGATACCTGCCACGGGACATTCTAAAACGCTTAATGTGAAAATGCGTAACGCAACTTAATGTATTAAAACAGTCACCACAAATCACCAAATTTCTCGCGAATGTATCTGGCCATAAAGACTTACCTGACAAGAAATCAAAACCGAAATGCTAGGAATATGGACTTTAAGCCTTTTCTTTATGGGCGTCAATGGAGGGGAAAACGCTTGACGTAAGATGAAGTCCATATTCCTAGCATTTCGGTTTTGATTTCTTCCCTGGCATGGGTGACGGGTACACCACGTTCCCAAAGCCACGTTAGCCTCGAGCGAACTGCCCGGAGAAACCGCTCACACCAGCGCTGCAACCCGATCTCCTCCCCTTTTAAACACACATTTCTATGGCGTTAAATTAGTGCCAAAAGTCGTGCGCATAAAAACAGAAAATCCATGCTCTCTACGCGCTCGCGATTGCACAGCACTCACTCACTCGCTCGCCGTTAAATTAGGGCCAAAAGTCGAACCACGCGCGTGCGTGTGCTCGAGTGCTGAAAACCCATCCCCTCTACGCGCTCGCGTCTGCACAGCACTCGCTCGCTCGAATTTCCCGCTTCGTCTTACCGTATATAAAAGAATGGGCCAATGTACGGTAAATTGCATTGTGAATAAAATTTCTTAATACAACATCACAAAGCCAATTTAATAAATTCAAATCCTGGGAAGAACGCTCCTCAGATATTAGTTCTCGGGTTAGTGTTAGCAGACTATAGGCGAAACCACCTTAAGTGCTATCTGTTAATGTTTATTAAATTAGCATTAAAATGGAGAGGTTTATAATATCTTTTGTCCTTGTAGCTGCTAAATACACTCATTATTAAAGCCATAAAGTTGTCTGCCTACTACATTGGAATCTCCACTGAGTAAGTGTTTTTGATGGATTTTATTTAACTTTATTATACTCTGGTCCTTAGATCTAATGTCATACTTCTTCACTTATATTGTTTGTGAAAAGGTTTACCACGGTCAAACAGAGCAGCCACTACATCATCATACATGAACAAGCACCTCACAAAACAAAAACATTTCATTTTCATAATTAAAACTTTTGAATGGTAGGCCTAGTGTGTGGATCAGAGACAAGATCTTGACACCTCATTAACTATAATTTGTTCTGTGAACAGCTCAGATACCACCTTCTCGAAAGTCTTCTGCATAAAATAGAAATAGGATTCAGCGCGACTCCACTAAATTTGGATTACCTGGAGTTCCTTTGTCATCAGGAGCTGTATCTTCTGCAGGCCCTGTCTAATCACATTGAAGTACCTCCTGCTATCACCCTGGCTTTGCAAGAGCTCTTTGACCTTGTGAGGGCACATCTGGAACGTCCAGCCCCATGTGTCACACAGGAAGTCGCTGCCACCAATAGACGACCCAAGATTTTGATTGAAGAACAATGTTTGAAAGAAATGCTCCATACTCAACTTCCTGTGCCTTGCATAGCCACACTGATGGGTGTTTCAAGAAGAACAATCTTAAGAAGAATAAAAGAGTATGAGCTCTGTGTTAGGGAACTTGACAATTTGGTTTCTTCTGTCAAGAATGATCTACCAAATGCAGGCTACAGGATAGTCAATGCAGGCTGCAGTCAATGGGCTACAGGGTTCGGTGGAGAAGAGTTGCAGCCTCCATGCATAGGGTTGATTCCATGCGCATCATATAAAGGTTGTCAAGTCTTGGCTGTGTTGTACGCAGAATGTACCAGGGCCTTTGTCTCTAGTACACGTGGACACAAACCACAAGTTGATCCGGTTTGTATTACCAGCAAATTTATTTGGAGTAAACCCTGGGTGGATTGGTGTGAGGTGGTGGTGGGGCTTTGGAGAAGATTTCCTGCCGATCAACACTAGCAACTTATATCTATCTGTCATGGAGGTCTCGGGACTCACAGATATTCAGAGACATGTGGATAGTTTACCAGTGGTTTTCAGCAGGAAATAGTTATTACTACAAATTGTCACCCCCCCCCCCGCCCCCCACAGAAACTGGATCTGGCTATAGTGGGAAAATCTTTTTTTTTTTTTATTTGTGAGAACTTGAAAGCAAAACAAAACTTGGAAAAAATATATGCTCATTCACCAATTTTCTAATCTGGGGTCTAAAGTGGTCAGGCTTGCAAGTGTATTTGGTTATTTGTCTATCCTAGCCTGTTGCAGTGTATATTTCCTGTATATTTTGCATGTAAAAAAATGTTGTTTGTTATGTCAGTGCTTAATATTATCATGTAGTCTTCATGAACTTTCTTCATCTTGGCCAGGGACTGCATTTGAAAAGTAGCCACTTGACTAAAATTGGCACATTTTCAGAAATGCCAGCAACAATACTGATAATGAACACCCCTCTAACTGACTCTCAGTTGGTTTAGAAAAAAGACTTTTAAGAGAAAAGAAAGCCTTCCTTTGGTTTTGCATTTTTCTCTTTTTTGTTGGCTGTGCACAATATATTAGAAGAATACCTTACAATTATATTAGTTAAGAAATAACAGATTGCGTATATACAATATTAAGGTGATAACAACAACCCTCACTGTCTCTAGGTGCTGCTTCAGACAGGGCATTCTGCAGCAGGGACACCACCCGTCGTGCAGCATCCAGCAAATCTCCCTATCACAACAGCCCACATAACAGAATAACATTAGTGTATGATTCAGTAGGGCTAGTCCAGGTCTGGAAAGTAGTTGGGCCAGATTTTTAAACCAAGAAATTTAGCTGGGCCAGACATTTTCAGCGGCCCAGTAAGCAACAGGTAATGGCATTTTAAACAAACACAAATCAAGGTACATTATTTTAAAAAACTACAACTGAACAGAATCTGAGAGCAATATTTTTTTTCACTTCTGAAATGAGAAAAATATTTTGGTCGTATCT
>NW_026043025.1:0-63625 GCF_023856365.1 Brienomyrus brachyistius | reverse complement strand
AAAAACACTGATTATCACTTCACTTCCTTGGGTAATTTGGGGGCCCAAGGCAACAGCCTATTCTGCCTATAGCTGCCATATATATATAGATATTAATATACATATTTTTTCTTCATGACTTTGATCTTATCTAGGCCCCGAGCGGCTCTCTTGTTTGCCCGGATCCGGTCCTGTGACTGACAGAGGCGATAAACAGCAGGTACTGGCATTACGGAAAAAATGTATATGCTTAATAAAAAGCTCAGACCAGCTGGACTCGGGAGTTGTGCCGGTTCCTTCGCTCAGGGCCTTGTTCTTGAACGCTGAATGTTCCCGGCTGCAGAAAATCAGAGGGTGAGAAATCCTTAGCTGAACTTCAGATGAAGAGTGAGCTCGTTTCTCTCAAGCAGACTGACGCCGGTCTAACGCTGCATTAATACCCCTTAGCACTACTGGTCACATTTCCCATGATGCCACTGGGTACAGCCCATGGCGACACTGCCCAGTAGGGGACAGTGTGACAGCTTTCCAAAAGGACCATTCGGTCCTGGAGGGCCAGTCGGTGACACAGTATCCATGATCAGGACTGGGGTACCCTGCTTTACAGAATAAACTAACCAAATGTCGATACTGAATGCAATCTGATTTAACATGGTTTCCTTAAATCCCAATTAAAGTGCTTCAGATCAGCTCAGGACTTAACAGCAGAGAGACTATTTGGCACATTATTACGCTGCTATTTGCAATTACATCCATTATCTCTCCGCTAACATGCAGCATTAAGCCTGAGCCGCAGGAATAGAGGTCAGATAATGGATCCGGTATTCCGGAGGTGGGATCCTCTTCCAGCTCGTTTAAAAGGCCCAACAAGTGGGGGGGTGGTGGGGGGGGAGACGCAAACACAGCATGTCTGCATTTTAGCTTCAGGCCGTCTCCCAGTCCCTTCGCACTCCTCTCTCCCAGATCCAAGCATCACCAGTCTTAGCGATGCGTCTCGTGTTTCTCGGGCAAAGAGAAAGGAGGCAGGAAGCGGCCATTTTGTCATTTGCTGGTTTTAATCCCCCCCCCCCCCCCCAGCTTCCCCCGTCCACCTGGCCGTACCAGAGTGCAGAGCGTCCCTGCCTTTTAAACACGAGCAGCACCTGACTGGGGGGCCCTACGCTGCGTGGTTTTTGGCTCAACTGTGTTTCCGTCTAATTGGCGTCAAAACGGTGGGTTTCATCAATGAAGGTGGTGTGTGGCTGAGCGGGTTGGCAGTCGCCGCCTATGACTGGAAGGTTGCCGGTTTAAATCCCACAGTCAGCAGAGTGACATCACCACTGGACCCCTGAGAGAAGTCCCTAAACCCCCAACTGCTCTAGTCTCAATAAAAGGTACATCTGCAAAATAAGCTGAATTTAGGATGTGATCCGCAGCTGCGTGGCTGCCATTCCCACCTCCTGATGCCGCCCCGGATGGGGATAATGGCCCACATAAACGCTGATGCTTATTAGCCCTGAGAGATGCTGCGCACCCAGCAGAAAGGGGCCCTAGTGACGGCCGGGATTAAGCCAGATACACACCACACTCTGCTCCTGTCCCACACTTTCATTCTCCACTCTCCTGTGTTATTCATGAACTCCAAATTACACTCAGCGAGGGTGCAGTTGCTCATTCCCGCAGCCTGTTGTCCTGTCTGTCTTCTGAAAGCTCTCGTCCCACAGAACATAGGCTTCTTCCCAGCTAAGTAAATATTTCATGATCACACTGAAGCAGTAGTGGGTTATCAGGCCTGAAGTGATATATTCCTCCCCCACAAAGTATGCATGGAGACACTCTGTGTGTCTTACTTAACGAAGATAAAACTCCCCCCCCCCCCCCCCCCCCGTGAATTTTGCTGAGCTCAATGCTCTGGAGATGACGGAGATCGAAAATTATACCGGAAATGTTCCATATGTCCTTACAGATGTTTCCTTTGCCTTCCTTCATTGAACAAACCCGTTGTCGTGGGAGAGAACTGCACAACCCCCCAGCTCTCTGTGGGGGAATGGGACCCTGCCTATGCCTTCCTGCCAATCCTGCCAAGTTTCCCCTGTAAGTTGAAGGATCTCCTAACAGGCCTGCATGTAGATTAATGTCATACCCAGGACAAAGCAATTGCAGGTTAAGGCCCTTGCTGAAAGGCCCAACGGAGTAGAATCACTCTGGGCATTCACAGGATTTGAACCAACAACCTTCCACTTGCTTGCACAGATCCCTAGGCCCAGAGCCACCACTCTGCCCCACAACCTCAAAAAAATCCTAGAATCGCCCCCAGCCTGAGGCGATATTCGAGCTGCCAAGGTGCATTGAGTTCAGGTTTACCCAGTGTGTGCTTTACTCTAATCACAGCATACTGGGTTTTCGCCGGGGCAGATGTAGGGAGTCAGGGGTTTCGGGGGAGGTGCTTACTGGCGGTCTGTTGACGAGCCAGTAGGCCTGTTCCTGACATTCCAGCATGATGCGGTCCGCCTTGCGCCTCTGTTTGGCTGCCCTGGTAGGAGCAGAGCAGTCGATGGAGAGTCAGAAAGCATACTGGGTAATTAGCATATAGCGGTAATCACTGAACTGCAAGGTAGGGTTTTCATTTTTCTGTTTCCTTTTTCACTTAGAAATGGATTTCCGACTCTAGTGTTTAGGCTGAGGTCTGATTTAACAGATAGGAGGGAAATTATGACCACACACCATGTTACTTTTTAATTTAGGTAACATCATCATCCTCTTAATACGAGATTTATTCATCCATTCTCATCTGTCCCCTTGTGTGCATTTATGAAATTGATTTCATAGCTCGATGCGACAGTATTCCCGGGCTGGGGTGGGGTTTACCTGAGCTGCTCCTTCGCCTGCATCACCACGAAGTCCCAGGTGTGGTTGATCCGTTTGTGCAACATGTTGTAGCTGTCCTGCGGAGACGATGTTTAAATGCGACATTGCCAGGTCGCACGGCTGGCTGCGTTGCTGCATGGGTTCACGTTATGACTCACAGGCCGAACCCCTCCCAGGATATCAGCTGGCAGTGTCGGATTCACAAACCCTCTTACTGATGAGAACCTAAAATGCGTTGACCCTGACGCAACATGGCGGCAAGTTGGTGGATGTCTATGTGCGATCCTACTATGTGCATAATTGGTGGGAGGTTTTCTTACACAAAAATGTTCTGAGGGCAGAAGGAAAATGATTGGTTCGGATAGATAACCAATCAGATTGCAGAGGAGGCAGGACCAAGACATCTGATTGGTTGCTCCTGCCTCCTCTAGTTGCTCGGATCCACCTCATGTACAATCTAATTGGTTATCTCTCTGAACCAATCATTTTTCCTTCTACCCTCATAATATTTTGTGTAAGTAAAACTCCCATGAGCATTCAGCTATCACATGATCTCATCAAGCAATGCTTCAGACCAGCGAATAAGAATAGCATTGAAATGTACATAAATAAAAATTTTCTCTTACCTTTTCATAGTCTATCAGCTGCCCTTGCTTTCTGATATTCTTCTTAGTCAAATAAATCGCTTTAGAAGAGCAAAAGAAAGACATGGCAAGAAACTGTGTTTTTCTATTATTCTAGTAAAGGGAAGTAATGATGTAATAGGCGAGCACATGATTAATAATTGGTAATCACCGTAATCTAGCTCGGAGGCTGGCCACTGCTGAGAGCTCCAGAAGTACGGAGTCTAGCAAAAAGGAGATGCTGTCATTTGAAACTATTCAGAAGCAGCGTGACAAAGGTGCTTTGTGATTTAACATGTCAGGGACAAGGCGGGTGGAAGGCATTTTGCTACTTTAACTGGCATTGGTTCTCATACATCAGTGTTTCCCAATCCGGTCCTCGGCGACACACAGATGATCCACGTTTTTGCTCCCTCCCAGCTCCCTACCAGACAGTCTACGTTTTTGCACCCTCTCAGCTCTGGAGCCCGGACCAGATTGAGAAATACTGTCCTACACGGTAATTCCGCAGTCTCTCCAACGAATAGTTTCGATATGCGTGCCCCCCCACATGGCCACCACCCTCTCGCGCTGCCCTCCATCTGAAGAAACCGTGGTTTTAGGTTACCTGGAAGCGATACGGCGTCTCGTCAGGCCGCAGGACGAGCGTCCTGGGGTCCTTTAGGGGGTAAATGTAGCCGTGCTTCACGATCAGATTCCCCACATGAAGTGCCTCTGAAAACACACAAAGTGGTCACTCATTTCCACGTAAACTACTCAAAGCTCAAACAAATCCACTACTCGTAGCCCAGATTTAGGCATAGTAATTCTCTAAATTTTTGTCAGTGGAATACAGTAGAACACACGATAACTAGAAACTGAGTAGGCATATTATATTTTATTTTACGGTATAGCAAGTAACTGGAAAAAACGTTGACATGGTGCACAGAATAAGCCGCGGGGATGGTGCATTCCTCATCGGAACTATAATTAATTACGAGTAATTGGGACTTTCCACTTTCCGGCTGCCTCCGCGGCCATTGGCAGTCAGGCGCTCCCGGGGGTTTCAGACCGGCGCAGCAACAGCGCTGCTAGGGGGAAGCCTAGTGTTTACAGGGAGGGGTAACTGCTTACCGGGGCAACAGGTTTTTTGCCCATTCAAGTCTGTTAATGCATCTGCCATCTACTGCCTAAAAGTCCCCTCCTTTCCATTCCGACTTCTTTTCCAATCTGGGCTGTAAATCAGGGAAATCTGCTCCCTTGCTATTTAAAACCTCATCTGCATCGCCCGGGAATTCAGGACAACAGCGTCTTGCAGAACTGCATAATGAGGGAGACGGATAGCGATATTTCTCCAGGCATGACTGACTGCCTCTGGCTATCAGCGAAGTTTGCATCGGGACTATCAAACCGTACAGCTCAGCATGCGTAGCGGCGCGACTCGGGACTGGCCTACAGATTATTTGTACTAATAGCCTCTCAGCAGAAAGATAAATAATTCAGCAGATAAATTGACGCCAGGGGAAGAAAATCCCAAAAGCTTCAGGCGAATGGGGTGTCTATGTTATGGACAAGCTCAATTCTGACATTTATTAATTCACAGGCTCAGCAATATCAATGGAACAGAACATGCTTCTGTCAGACACGTGAATTGCATATGCTTACACATAAATGCAGCTAGGCTAATCTGTTGTATGGATGACAAATTCTATTACTTCATTTGTATTTATTATTCAAAAGACTCGTTTATTTCTGTTATTTTATTACAAAAAAAAAAAAACCTGATGACGTCTTTCGCCAGCAGGGGCGCCATCGTCGTCACGAAGGGAAAAAAACAATCGATTAACCTCACATAAGAGCACCAGGTAACGCTTCCCTACATACTTCTCGGCCCTACCTTCTTCCATGATGGAGTACTTCTGAATTAGCCACTCCACGATATCATTTCCTGGGAAGGCATAGCGAGGAAGGCATCTAGTTAGAGTCGAGAAATGCATTAAGCCGTCATAAATCAAAAACGCTGAACTCGATAAATAAATTACATAAATAAATATGAGCGCAAGGAGATCGATGACAGTCTTAATGCACAGGATTCCCGAAGACCGCCGATGTATGGGCTTTCCTGTGAAGGGCTTAAATGACCATTAGGACCCGGCCCCCGGGACACTGCACGGCCGGGTGTAAGACAACCCGGGCGGCACGAAAAATTATTTTTAAAAAGTAAAATATGTATCGTGCACCTGTCATCGCATGTGGAATCACTGTGATTAACAGTCTTTGATTCTTCATCTTTATCCCCATGTCGGGATCTTGCATCGCCACAATGACTTGTTCAATCTGGGATAAGAAGAATAGTCAAAATCGTGAAATCAAGGTGACGACAGACATAGTGAAAACGTTCAACCTAGTAATATAATAATTGCTTAATGTGTGATTTGATATGTAATCGTTATATTCATCATTAAATCACCGGAGAGACACACTCATATATTTAGGCATATATATAAGTAAACTACAAGGTTTTTCCTCTGACTATCTTAACTGCACGTCAAAGACGTTATCGGATATTCCCGACTACAGACTTTCGGTTTGATCATTTATTCGCGTTATTAATTCGGCTCCTGATTACATTAAACTAAACATGCTCAGATTGTTACAACCTTTGCTTGTCGGTTATTTTTGGGATCTTTCTGGATGGGCTCAAGGCGGGGTCTGTAAGCACAAGCAAACTGCCAGCACTTTTGTTTTACATGAAAATAGTTTGATGTCGGCCTATTGCGTTATTGTCTGGCTATAATTTGGAGGCAATATTAAACAATAGGCCCATATATTGTAAATATACATGTTGTGTTGTTTTGTTGTTATCACAAACGTATAGCCTGATCATAAATTTCATGGATACCTGGATGTTGTATGTTCCATTATATTTATGAATGAATGATTTATGTGAAGTCTGGCTTAGATTCGAGAATTAATCATATAGATTAAAAAAAGTTTTCATTTAAAACTTATCTCATATAATAAAATCCTCGTCCGAACGAACATATGTCAGAATGAAAAAACATTTAAATTATTTTTGTGATGCATCAGTATCAATAGCTACAACGTCATAACAGATATAGATATAATGCGGTTCATACTTTTGAAGTTGATGCGTATCTCCCGAAAAAAATCAACTCCAGAAGAGTCCGCGTCTGTAAATGCCTGAACTTCGGAATCGATCCTACCTTTGTTAGGCGCGGCATCTGTGTCTTGCAGCTGTTCCCTTGGATAAAGATGTTAATTGTCATGCTTACAGCATCTCGATCTCCGGCGTTTGTGAAGTTGGGATTGATGCTGTCCTGTGTTTTTTTTTTCCTTCCACACTTAAGCTCTGCTTGTTACTGCCCCATAGCGGAGCGCAAGTGAAACGGACTACCGGAGATTTGCACTGTTTTTCTGTTAGTGTGTATAATCAAAATATGACTCAGTTTGGCCAGTTAGAAAAATATGATAATAGAAAAGTATTCTTTTCCTCTCACTTTTTTTTCTTGATTTAATTACCGACTTCACGTACTTACACTGTGTCCCGTTGCACGATGTAATATTGCGAAACTATGATTTTGTGGCAGTGTTTTGTAAAGGAATTTTCCGTTTAATCATCGTCTTAGTATAAAGCTATATGGTTGTTCTGGTATCAGTGGACGTACATTATGTATTTTTTCTTCTCTTGAGCACCATGGTCATGACATGAAGCTCAGTCATTGATTACTCGCAAATGTTAGTAGTCATCCGCTGTTTATCTTGAAGATGTAAAAGTAGTGCGCGTACATCTCCTCGTTAGTATAGTGGTGAGTATCCCCGCCTGTCACGCGGGAGACCGGGGTTCGATTCCCCGACGGGGAGAGTCTGCATCTTTTTGCCTCGGTCTCAAAAGGCACCAAGCTAGAACCGGCCCCGTGTTAGTGGAAACGGGGCTTGTGACTTGTACTCATGCATAATATTCTGCGGGTCGCTCAGCAGCGCAGCATATGAAACTAGACTCGGATTGTAAGTGTGTGGTTTTGATAATTGATGTATGGATGGATGGATCCTTAATAAGAGATATAAACAATAAGGTCCAGTCGCCAACTAATCATGTAAAATACGTCATAAACTCATGGTTGTTAAACCCAGAATAAAAATGAAGACGTATAACTAGGAAAGTCAACTTGCACATTTCAATTTTGGTTCGATATAATCACGTTGTCCTTAACCCTCCAGTGCAGGAGGGGACGGTAATGCGCATCGAATGTTTCCGAACCTGTGTGTGATACAACCGAGGAAGAGCCGATGACTTCGGGGGAGGAGGGGCAGGCGACTCGGAAGAAAAAGCAGCAGAACCCAATGCAGCCTGTAGCCCATTCAAAGGCCTACTGTTGGACCTCTGCTTATTTTGCAATACGTCTTTAGTACGGACTGAAAAATGTCCGATTTCGATGAGTTTGAGAAGCAGTTAAGTGAAAATCGGCAAGGTAAGTTTGGCTTTGAAGATCGGTGTATGCTCCCTGTTTTAGGGTAATAAAGTGGCCGGCGTGTCCTAGCGCCGAGGATGGTGCGGAGGGCACTTCTGCTGGTTCCGAAAAGAAAAGCGCGGCTGGGAAATCGGTGCCTTTTATCCGAGCGCTCGCCGATTCTGAAACCTGCCCGATTCTTCTTCTCCCAGCTGCCGCAGGATCCCCGAAAACTGACCGCTTTGGTAAATCAGTGACATTCTTTGCTTGGCATTGTTATAGAGATCGCTAGGCCTGCATCCATCAGTGCCCGGCGTACATAACATGGACATTTCAATGAAACGTTATTGGGGTGCACTCGATGTGAAAGCCTGCGGTTTTATTTATTTAATTATTTACCATTATACACTTGGATCATAAATTGTGACCCGCGTATTTTCATTCGCAGTAACACACTATGCATGGATGTTTGTTGCAAGCGTTATATTTTCAAGATCACGTTTAAAGTTTTATGCAAATAAAAACGACCGCGACCACTTGATTTAAAGTCCGCACTTAATAACAGTGTTAGTTACTTGGTTTTTAAATACTACGACGAGTTTTCTATATAATGATATGATTTTGTCTCTTTCCGATGCACAATAGCCTTTCCCTTGGGTCCGAAATGCTGGCCCTGTCATCCGTACAGAATAAGTCTTTCTCACACGATCGCCGTTTCTTCATGATGTATAGACTCTAAAAATCAGCCGCGTTCCCTGGAATCATAACAACTGCTTTTAGGTCGTTATTGCAAAGTCTTGCACCTGTATCTACCTTTACAGCGGATAGCAGTAACTAACAATGATGTACAGTTATATAACAATACACATATAACTTCATTAAAGTGCAGAGAATCCAGTAAACTGAATAAACTTAAGCCATACTAACGCAACTGAAATATACAACATGCGTTACAACGGAGTCGAAAGTAGGATTGATTTATGTACCTATCAAATGGCAATCTTGTCATATCAGCTCCTTATCACTAAATCACTAAAATGTCATTCGAAACGACCTGATTCGGCTAGACGAGCACTAAGTGCCGCCGTGTTTGATAAACTAGCAGTTCCAGTCATTCATATCTGCGCTCTGACTATGCCTGCGATTGCGGTAATTGGTTATTACCGATTTACGTAAGATGCATTGGCCGCTCCGTGTCTGTACTTTTGCAGCGGTGCATTACCGTAACGCTGTTATAACTGATGCATGAAGCTGATTCCTCGAGCAGCACCTGCGTTTAACACTAGATTTACCGAGTTTTTATTCTCTGCTGAGAGTCCCAAGGTGTTTGTCACCCCTGCTGTGATTTTCGCAGGTCTTCAGCCCCATCCTCCTCCTGCTTTTGTTGTGCAAACACACCCATTACCTGTGAGGCCTGGCGCATTTGCATTTTTTACTCAGAGTAGCTCAAATCCAAGGCAGGCTAAACCTCTGTGTGTGACATGGAAACCTTCACAAAAGTCTGCCATATCTATACCAAATATCCCACACGCTGACTGACCTGCAAATATGAAAGACGCACATTCACAAAATATATGGAAACACAAGTCTGTGTTATTTATAAAACAAATTGAGTGAAAATAGAATGAAAAGTTGCTAATAGAATGAAATGAATAAAATGAAAACATGCTAACACTTCAGTCTCCAATGCATGTTTGTATATAAATGTCATAAGCTGAGTGAAGTCATGGTCCATGGTTTTTGACATGCTCATACACATACAGAATAAAATGTCATTTCATTTTCATTGGCCATCACTGAATTATAACACCAAAAGTGAATTTTGTTTTTGTGTGATCTCTCCAGCTTTGCATGTTTGGCTGTTCATGTAAAAATTGATGTATCCGTGCCTCAGTTCCAGGTTCATCTCTTCGTCATCTTTCTGCCTTTTGTCTCAGTGGTTACTGTCCCACACAGTCTGTCTATCTTTCAAAGTCTGTGTTTGCAGCGTTTGAAAACCCAGTGACCATCATCCCTGTATTTGGCAATGGAGTTCCTTGGCTAGAAGAATCGGAAACAATATTCTTTTTCCTTTCCACCCTGTAGATGCTTTGTACAGAACGTAGGCATTCACGGCCACCAAGTCCAGCATGTTGTAAAACACAGCTACTGACCACTTGCTTGTTGCTGCTCGTACTGAATACATGCGCGCCATTCTAAACACTGACGTGGAGAATTCCTCTCCCTGTGCAGTGTCCTTTGCCAATGGAGGAAGTTCACGGCAAACGTTATTCACCATGCCCAGTAAAGTGAAGCAGTCTGTGTGACAGTGACAGTGAGGTGAAGAAATTGTCCATTGTGACATTTCTCCCGTCATCCAGAAATGACTCCATCAGACTCATGACCACGTTCTCTGCCAGCCTTCACCAAGAACTGTGCTGAAAGTTTCACTCCAGGAGAACACATGAACATAGATGTACAGCTGTTCTCGACCAAGGTTCATTGTCCATGCAGTATATTTACATTTACAGGATTTGGCAGACGCCCTTAGCCAGAGCGACTTACATAAGTGCTTTGAGACTCTGCAATGAATTTCCGATGCTAGCTCAATAAGGACCCCAGCTACGAATACTATCTCTGAGAACGCCATTGAGTAGTGCAGAATTTTTATTTTATTTTATTTTTTTAAAACACACACCAGAAAAAGAGTCGAGTAAGAATATAGAAGTTCTACGTCAGGTATTTCTGAAAAAGAAAAGTTTTGAGTCGTCGCTTGAAGACATTCAAGGATTCAGCTGTTCGGACATCTAGGGGGAGTTCATTCCACCAATTAGGTGCCAGGACAGAGAAGAGCCGAGATGCGTGTCTTCCTTGTGCCTTGAGGGGAGGTGGGACCAGTCGAGCAGTGCTGGAGGATCGGAGAGATCGTGGTGCAGAGCGGGGTGTGATGAGGTCCTTTAGGTAGGATGGTGCCAGAGAATTTTTGGCTTTGTATACGAGCATCAGTGTTTTGAATCTGATGCGTGCAGCTACAGGAAGCCAGTGGAGGGAGCGCAGCAAAGGAGTGGTGTGGGAGAACTTGGGAAGGTTGAAAACAAGACGAGCAGCTGCATTCTGAATCAGTTGGAGGGGACGGATGGCGCTCAGTGGTAAACCCGCTAGAAGCGAGTTGCAGTAGTCAAGGCGTGAGATGACGAGGGACTGGACGAGTATCTGGGTAGCCTGGGTGGAAAGAAATGGACGTATCCTCCTGATGTTAAAGAGGAGAAACTGACAAGAGCGAGAAAGACTGGCGATATGTGAGGAAAATGACAACCGATCATCTATGGTAACTCCAAGGTTTCTAGCAGAAACCGAAGGACGGATCAGGGAGTTGTCAAAGGAGATCGCAAGGTCCTGGAGGGGGGATGAGTCAGCCGGGATGTAAAGCAACTCAGTTTTACTAGTGTTGAGTTTTAGCTGGTGAGTGGTCATCCAAGATGAGATGTCTGCCAAGCATGTAGAGATCTTAGTGGAGACATGAGTGTCTGAGGGAGGGAAGGAGAGGATGAGTTGAGTGTCATCGGCATAGCAGTGGTAGGAGAAGCCATGTGAGGATATAACTTCGCCAAGAGATTTAGTGTAGAGGGAGAATAGGAGAGGGCCAAGAACCGAGCCCTGAGGGACACCGGTGGAAAGACAACGTGGAGTAGATGTGGATCCATTCCATGTCACTTGGTATATCGCATCCAAGCCGGACAAATTTGGGATCAAGTTCTGGATGGCCACGGATTTGGAGACCAAATACGTCTGCAACGTGTCCCCTAACTTGGGAAAGGACCCCAGTCACCAGAAAAGGGAGAGGCTGGCAGAGAACATGGTCATGAGTCTGATGGAGCCATTTCTGGATGACGGGAGAAATGTCACAACGGACAATTTCTTCACCTCACTGGCACTGTCACACAGACTGCTTCAGCGCAAAACAACACTACTGAGCACAGGGAATAAAGTTTGGTATGAACTTCCTCCAATTTCAAAGGACACTGCACAGCAAGAGGAATTCTCCGCGTCAGTGCTTAGAAGTGGCAGTGTCTCCTTGACAATTTATGCACCTAAAAAAACAAGATTGTGTGTGTTCTGAGTTCCTTGGACCAAAATGTGGCGATCTGTGAAGGCAGAAAGAGGAAACCCAACACGATAACAGACTATAACCACATGAAGGTATGTGAATGTGTGTATAATTTTACATCAGTGCTACAATGTTTTCTGATATGTACTATACAGGCCTATATAGAAAGAAGGTAGAAAAAAAGCAAATACACTCATGACTCTCTCTCTCTCTGCTGTTATAGTGTGGTGTAAATGTGTTGGACCAAATGGCGTGCATGTATTCCGTAAGAGCAGCAACATGCAGGTGGCCAGTAGCTGTATTTTACAACATGCTGGACCTGGTGGTGGCAAATTCCTACGTTCTGTACAAGGCATGTACAGGGTGGGAAGGCAAAAGAAGATTATTTTTGAGTCATCTAGCCAAGGAACTCCATTGCCAATTTATGCCACAAAAGGCTATGGGGACAGAGGAAGGCTGCTGCTGTGCCAGGACTTGTATGGACAACTCAGTGTCAGGTACAGGAGAACTGCAACAGAAACCGCAGCAGGTTTACCAGTGCAAAGTGTTACAAATTCACTTGCGCCAAATGCAGGGATGATGGTCACTGGGTCTGCAAACACTGCAAAGTTTGAAACACTCAATTTTTTTTATAAATAAAACAGACTGGTGCTTCCATATATTTTGTGAATGTGTGTCTTTCATATTTGCAGGTCAGTCAGCGTGTGGGATATTTGGTATAGATATGGCAGACTTTTGTGAAGGTTTCCATGTCACACACAGAGGTTTAGCCTGCCTTGGATTTTAGCTGCTCTGAGTAAAAAAAATGCAAATGTGCCAGGCCTCACAGGTAATTGGTGTGTTTGCACAACAAAAGCAGGAGGACAATAGCCCAAGAAACTCTCAGCAGGGATGCTAGTAGGTGTTAGGCCCAGGGAATTTACGCAAATTCGCGTAGATTTGGCAGTTCTAGTGTTAAATGCTTCACTGAAAACTGCACCTTCAGGGATTTATTTAAGCTTCTATATGAAGGACCTGCTGGGATAGAAAGGTGATATTTTATTGCTAGTTTAATAAAGTGCTGTCTGTCAGATTGAAACGATATTAATTACCCATCCATCGTCCAACCAGTTATCTTAGTCAGGCTCCCCTGGAGCCTATTCCAGGCAAATTCCCCATACAGAGAGCAGAGGCAAAATTCAGGCCTCCAGACTCGGAGGCGTGAGGCAACTGTACTCACCACTGTGCTCCTATATCATTAATTAGTCTGGTTATGTTTTTATTGTTTCACAACAGACTGACATTCAAGGGGATGTCCTTGTGCCCTTGAAATTATTAGCCATTGAGAGATGGGTGTGTTTGTTTCAGGAGGGTGTGATTGAATATGTGAATTGAATGGAGGTGCTTCATTCTGGTGAGGAAACTGGGGAGTTAGACCCCGTACCACATCTTGGTCTCCGTAAGTGACTTTTAAGGCATAGCGCTGGGTCAGTCAGCATCCAGCACCCCAGGGAAGTTGGTAATATGATTACTCTGTGACTCATGGGCTTCAAACCCACAACCATCCGGACACACATTCATAATCCCTCTGAGTTACACATCTTGGATTTATCGAAATGGATGGTAGGGGGGCAGTCATGTCGCTCCGCCCACCGTCTCACTGGTACCACGGTGTCGTCCCCCAGAGCGGGAGAAGGAGCGACACAAGAAGCGTAGCCGCAGCCGGTCTCTGAGCCGTGGCGAGAAGCACCGCCGCTGGAGCAAGGACTCCAGGGGGCGGAGTCACGAGAAGCGCAGCAGCAGCCGCGACCGCAAGGGTCGTGACCGACGGAGCAGCTCACGCGAGCACAAGAAGCACAGGTACCCCCCCTCACGGTCCCGGTTACAGGCACTGAAGCTGATATCTAGCATGGTTTGAGGCCTCTTAACAAGTTTCTTTCACAATCAACCAATTGGTTTCTTCGTGGTGGGAAGGGGGACTGTACCCATATTAAATTTTAACTGGCGTTTATAAGTAGCCCCCGCCATAGCGATGGGACCTCAAAGCCAGCCTAAAAAGTGGCGCATGGTCACACCCTCATGACCTTAAACTGCCTGCGATCCAAAGTTAAATGTAAACATTCTGCCATCTGTTTGTTTTTGCCAGATTCTGAGTGTTTACACTGTATTGTTTGGGGAAAACAACCTTCTGTTTTGTGTTTGGGCAGCTACTCTCCTCGGAGAAGCCGTAAGAAAAGGACATACAAGTACTGGGATGTTCCCCCTCCGGGATTCGAGCACATCACCCCCATGCAGTACAAGGCAATGCAAGGTTTGGATGCGACGCTTCCATGTGTGCTAGTTCAGTATTGCAAGGTTATGGTATATTGGTTGCAATGAAAGCATTTATTCTGGAGTGCCCTCCTCCCCCCTGCTGGTCAAAGAGGGAATAACACTTGGGATGATTTCAGACAGTGTGAAGAGAGCTTAAACCTAGGGGTTAGAAGCAAATGAAGGCGACGATCCGGATGTTCTGGCCGTCCCTGGTTGGGGTCTTGAAGCCCTTTCTCCTCCCCACAGCTGCAGGGCAGATCCCCACGATAGCTTTACTGGCAACATCCACCACCAGCGGCGTGGCAGTGACGCCCACCCAGGTGCCGATGGTCGGCAGCCAGATGACCCGGCAGGCCAGGCGGCTTTATGTCGGCAACATCCCCTTCGGCCTGACGGAGGTGAGTCCAGGCAAAGTCCCGCGTTGCCTTCTGTCATGCATACTGGTGTCATGTGTAGCTCAGTGAGTTAGGACACTGAGCCGGTCACAAGAAGGTTGTTGGTTCAAATCCCTTGGGCAGCAGAGTGATTTCACCATTGGGCCCCCGAGCGCAGCCCTTAAGCACTATTTGCTCTAGGAACTGTCTGGTCCTGCTTCTTCAATGAAATGTATGTTGCTTTGGATGAAAGTGTCCGCAAAATAAATAGATAAATGTACTAGACTTGTCAGTCATTTTTTTTCTCGTTTGCCTGTTTTGATGTCTTCAGACGTCTGCCTGTCTTCATTCAGTGTGTCTGCCTGTCTTTTTAGGAGGCCATGGCGGATTTCTTCAATACCCAGATGCGATTGGCTGGCTTATGTCAAGGTCCCACCAATCCCGTCCTCGCTGTTCAGATAAACCAGGACAAGAACTTTGCCTTCCTTGAAGTAAGAGTCTTTCCTGCCTAATGGCTGCTGTGTCCAGGCGGAGACCGCAGCCTTCCCTGATTAACGACGTTCTTCGTTCTGCCCTAGTTTCGGTCCGTGGATGAGACCACGCAGGCAATGGCCTTCGACGGCATCATTTTCCAGGGTCAGTCGTTAAAAATCAGGCGGCCCCACGACTATCGCCCCCTGCCTGGCATCTCAGAGCAGCCCGCCTTCCACGTACCAGGTCCGTTTTGCTTGTCGCCGTCATAACCTTAATCTTTATTTACCTTTGAAGAGCCGATCGGCAAGGCCAGTTTTTTGTACTCGTTACGGACTGACTGTCCTTCGCAAGCTGCGGATGTCTTGTCATATAAAGAGGGAGACTTTCACTTTTATTTACTTAATGTTGTAAATATTTAGCAGACAGTTTTATCCAAAGTGAAGAATGTTTTTTTTTTTTTTTTTTTTTTTGAGAAATCAGGGTCAGCCTGTCCCTAGAGCAAACTCGCCGGCCCAGTGGTGTGATCACCAGTGATGTGAACCAGTGATCTTCTGATGATAACGCTGGCATCCTAACCAGCTGAGCCACACACACACACACACAGCTCAGTCACTCACTTCTTACTGTTAACATAGGGGTGTTGTGTGGCTCTGTGATGTTTGCCCATGAAAAGAAGGTTGCTGGTTGGCAGGGTTGGCAGAGTGATTTCACCACTGGGCCCTTGAGCAAGGACCCTAACCCCCAAATTGTTCTAGGGTTGCTGGCTCCTATTCTAGTTAAAAATTCTGGACACACCTACTGAAAATGACTTGTTTTTCAGCAAGATAATGACCCAAAGCCCACCTTGAAGGTTATGCAAGTAGCTTATTACCTTGTGAACTAGGAAAGAGATGGTCCCCACAGCCCCCCAACCTAAACTCTATAGAGCTGGTTTGGGATCAGTTGGATGAGAGTAAGAGTAAGGTAGCCAGCTTGCGCGCAGAACTTGTGGAAACTCGAGGACTGTTGGAGAAACGGTCCAGGTGGGTACATATGTTAGCTGGTTGAGTCCGCAATGCTGTCATCGAAGCCAATGGCTCCTATTTTGAAGAGACAAAAATTTTGTCTTTGCAGTACTTCATATGCATAACTTCCATGCCCAAAGGCCTTTTACTATAAGGTGAATAACAGCTAAAATAGAGACAAATGCATTAAGAGCAGGTGTGTCCATACTTTTGACTGGTGCTGCATGTGTCAGCATCTCCCATGGAGAGCAAGATGGGAGAGACAAAAAACAGTCGTCAAACTGCCCCAGTATTTAGGTATTTTTTTGCTGGAGTTACATTTATCTGATATTATATAGGAGATAACGACGTCATACTGATTTGAAGTTGGCTTATTTCACTCGCGCCGTTTGCTCGTGGTCATTATCCGGCATGTTGACGGTTTGCTGTGATCGGCCGGCTTTGGGCGCCGTGCCGCTCTGTCTGCAGGGGTCGTCTCCACCGTGGTTCCAGACTCGCCACACAAGCTCTTTGTCGGAGGCCTGCCCAACTATCTCAGTGACGATCAGGTACCCCGCCCTCAGTCTCTGTCGCCGGGGAGCCGACCCACAACCCTCCTGTGTTTCTGTCCCACTGCTGCACGTGGAACTCAAGCAGGCATGCACACACACGCACACGCACGCACGCGCACGCACATACATACATAAAATAAACACTCGTCTCTGTGTAACTGATTAGTAGGAAAAGAAAGCCTGTCAAAGTTACCTCACCGCTTAAAATTCATTACAAGATACTGGGGGGTCAAATGTCAGCATCATGTTTAAAGCTAGCTGCTGAAAATAGCCGCACATTTGAGGTTTTTTTTTTTTTTTTTTAAAGATATTCATGGGATTTATTAAACATTTATTAGACATGTAGGTAATGAGTTGACAGTTACATTACGCTCATTGTTTATCCAGCTGTAAATTATGAAGATATTGAGACCCCGCTAATGTAAAAGGTACGTTTCCCAAAACCTCATGTTATCGACTTGCATAGTTGGAACCATTCAGTTGTTATCTAATGTTGTTAGCAAATAACCTTATTAGCAACAAAGGCTTTGGGAAACGTGCCTTACAGCTGGCGGCTTGCCAAACCAGTCACGTAGCCAGTCCCTGTGCTGCCTGTTGCTGGGTACCCTGGAATATTTGTATATCGGGTTAATTGCTGAGTGTTAGTCGGATGAATCAGCCGCGTCGTTTTGCTGCATGAAAATTTAAAATCGAGTCATCTGCGCGTCACCTAACTGACGAATACCTCCACATTGCCGTACACCTGTGTTTGCCCAATCCCAGTCCTCGGGGAACCGCCGACTGTCCACATTTTCGCTCCCTCCTAGCTCCCAGCCAATCAGGAACACCGAATACCTGGTACAGGTGTGCTGAGAGGAAGCAAAAACGTGGACTGACCGGGGGGGTACCCCCGAGGACTGGGCTGGGAAACACTACCATAGACTGTGCTTGAAATGTGGGGGAGATCGACCAAGTCCCCAAACGCTTCAGTATTCGCAGACGTGCCGTGTCTCACGTCCATGTCCGCACACTGAGAACGATGACTTCACATCCCGTTAACAGCGATGGGGAGCTGCGGAAGAATCGTTCCCTACATTGCTGTGTCGCTCGAAAGGCAGAAAATACTTCGGACCTTTTTCCCGGTGAACGATTATCAGCTTCACTGGAGTTTTCACATCGTGCCCCATGCCCTATTCTGTTATGACGTCAGTGATGGATAATATTACCATAACAACATGCACAGATGAGGTCGTCTTACTCTGAAAGTGTTGAAAGGGTCACATTTTAGACATTTTCTACTTCTCATTAGCATCTTTTATGATTTTTTTTTTTTCTTCCTATATCGCCACCCCACTGAAATCGGCCCATTATAGACATAATCCATACAGGCATTTAATAGTTTACCTATTTATTTTGCAAAAGTTAATCGCAAAACGTTTTGCGTCCACCCCTGCATTGTAACATTTTGAGCTCCGGTGTCCCACTCACTTTAGCCTAAACTGTTAAAAATGGCAAGACTCAGCCCACAAGATAGTGATCGCGGTTTCAGTGAAAGGTAAGTGAGAAGTGCAGTCAGTTTGTTTTTCTTTGATTTTTTTCCTCCTTTTCGGATTGTCATCGTAATCTTTCTTATCCAGTGTGAGTCACATGTAATCCAAGTCAAGAGGAAGGCTGTACCAAAGCAGCACTGGGGGGAGAGAGTTTGAATCCAGCAGAACTGTTAATGTATTTCACGTCAAAGCCAGTAAATGTGCCATAGACAGGTGAAATGGAAACCGCTGCTTGTATCCTGGTGTTTACATTTTTTTTGCAGTCCCTGCTACCGCTTTGATACTTACAGCTCTTTCATTTTTGTTCCCCACTTTGTCCCCAGCTAGGGGCCTGTAAGATCGTTAAGTCTTCGCTCATAATTTGTTCAGTAGTACTGACCTACTGCTGCCATGCCAACATGTAACACAAGGCAAGTAAGACATTCCGTCCCTCGCACGGATATCCTCCCTGTCGACGGCCTGCCCCTGTGGGGGGGCTCTGTCCTGGAGTGCTCTTAAGCATATGGGGTCCTTTTTTTGGGGGTTGAAGGCTGGGGAGAGACTTATTATGCTGATCACAGGGTATAAATTTGATTTTTTTTTTTTTTTTGCCCCTAAGAGAAGGTAGGAGGTAGCGCCCTCTTGTGGCTGCCAGTGTCCCAGGTGACTCCTTTCTGAAGTCAGTGGTTAATGCGGCTTTACAGTAGATTCCTGTAGAATAAGTGAGGAATGATGTTAGCAGAGCTATTTCGTCCTGTTTGGCTTCAAGCCGTGGCCCCTTTAGCAGGACCCTGTGGCGGCTCTTAGCTTTACCTGTGAGTTTATCTCCTGTAGGCTTTGTCCCTCTAATTAACTGCACCAATGTGGTTCTTGGTTTTAAGAACAGGAAGTCAGTGATTCGGCTGGGTTTGTGTTCTGCCGAGTCGCCCCCCCCCCCTCCACATTGTATACATGGAACACTTAACATATAATTAGCTGTTTTTATTTAGTTTTTTTTTTATATACCATCTAGCTTAATTATTGTGGCCCTTAAAATCAGATGCAACTCGGTCCATATTTCAAAATTCGTAGTTGGAATTATCAGAGAACTTGATTAGGAATTCAGTTGTGTTGTATATGCTGTAGGATGGGGGGGGGGGAATCTGTGTTATCATTCATTGACAAGAATCAAAATAGTTACTTTTGTACGCTCCCAGTAAGTAAGTCATGCAGAAAGGGCACAGGGGGCTTTGAGCTCTAGTGTTGCACCGTAATGTCGAGCCACTTGTCATAAAGCCATTTTCCTGATGTCTTCACTGTTTCCTCATGTCGTTTTGCAAAGTTTAACATGCTGCTTCTCCCACAGTTAAGATTAGCATTTCTAGCGAGGCGCCGTGCCTGGACTGTCGGGCTAATCGCCCCCCCGCGTCTCCTCCTCTTGCCCAGGTGAAGGAACTCTTGACGTCGTTCGGACCTCTTAAGGCCTTCAACCTTGTGAAGGACAGTGCCACGTCACTGTCTAAGGGTTATGCTTTCTGTGAATACGTGGACATCAGTGCCACTGACCAGGTGCGTGAGGTGGGGCAGCAGCTGGAAGGTCTGGGGTGACTCGGGGCTTCCGGATGGAATTGCTGACGCTTGTGTGGGATGCATCCCGCAGGCCGTGGCTGGACTCAATGGCATGCAGCTCGGAGACAAGAAGCTCATCGTCCAGCGGGCAAGCGTGGGGGCTAAGAATGCCAACGCTGTGAGTATTTGCCCTCGGCTGCCGCCTTTCTGATGTCCTAAACCCAACTTGGTTCCTGGGTGCCTCCCAGGAAGCTTAATGCCCCTATTTCTTGGGTTTATTTGGGTCCATGTAAATTTCTCGCTGTTACTCGAGACGATTGGACGATCAGGGGGTATCTGACACTCTTGTCGCCCCCCGGGACAGACGGCCATCATCGAGACGCCGGTGACGCTGCAGGTTCCAGGGCTGCAGCGGCTGCAGAGCTCCGGCATGCCCACGGAGGTGCTGTGCCTCCTCAACATGGTCATGCCCGAGGAGCTGGTGGACGACGAGGACTACGAGGAGATCCTGGAGGACATCCGGGAGGAGTGTTGCAAGTACGGCAACGTGCGCTCCATCGAGATTCCGCGGCCCGTCGATAGCGTGGAGGTGCCTGGCTGTGGCAAGGTGGGACCCGTACTCTCCTGTACCAGTGGCAAAAAGAAGACCTCTGTAGGCACTAAACACAGGCTCATGGGAGCATTTCTTGCACAAAAGTGTTTTGAAAACGGAATAATTTTTTGTGTAAGAAAAACAATCTGATTGGTTCAGATAGGCGACGGACAATCTGATTGGTTCAGATAGGCGACGGACAATCTGATTGGTTCAGATAGGCGACGGACAATCTGATTGGTTCAGATAGGCGACGGACAATCTGATTGGTTCAGATAGGCGACGGACAATCTGATTGGTTCAGATAGGCGACGGACAATCTGATTGGTTCAGATAGGCGACGGACAATCTGATTGGCTCAGATAGGCGACGGACAATCTGATTGGCTCAGATAGGCGACGGACAATCTGATTGGCTCAGATAGGCGACGGACAATCTGATTGGCTCAGATAGGCGACGGACAATCTGATTGGCTCAGATAGGCGACGGACAATCTGATTGGCTCAGATAGGCGACGGACAATCTGATTGGCTCAGATAGGCGACGGACAATCTGATTGGCTCAGATAGGCGACGGACAATCTGATTGGCTCAGATAGGCGACGGACAATCTGATTGGCTCAGATAGGCGACGGACAATCTGATTGGCTCAGATAGGCGACGGACAATCTGATTGGCTCAGATAGGCGACGGACAATCTGATTGGCTCAGATAGGCGACGGACAATCTGATTGGCTCAGATAGGCGACGGACAATCTGATTGGCTCAGATAGGCGACGGACAATCTGATTGGCTCAGATAGGCGACGGACAATCTGATTGGCTCAGATAGGCGACGGACAATCTGATTGGCTCAGATAGGCGACGGACAATCTGATTGGCTCAGATAGGCGACGGACAATCTGATTGGCTCAGATAGGCGACGGACAATCTGATTGGCTCCGATAGGCGACGGACAATCTGATTGGCTCAGATAGGCGACGGACAATCTGATTGGCTCCGATAGGCGACGGACAATCTGATTGGCTCAGATAGGCGACGGACAATCTGATTGGCTCAGATAGGCGACGGACAATCTGATTGGCTCAGATAGGCGACGGACAATCTGATTGGCTCAGATAGGCGACGGACAATCTGATTGGCTCAGATAGGCGACGGACAATCTGATTGGCTCAGATAGGCGACGGACAATCTGATTGGCTCAGATAGGCGACGGACAATCTGATTGGCTCAGATAGGCGACGGACAAGCTGATTGGCTCAGATAGGCGACGGACAAGCTGATTGGCTCAGATAGGCGACGGACAAGCTGATTGGCTCAGATAGGCGACGGACAAGCTGATTGGCTCAGATAGGCGACGGACAATCTGATTGGCTCAGATAGGCGACGGACAATCTGATTGGCTCAGATAGGCGACGGACAATCTGATTGGCTCAGATAGGCGACGGACAATCTGATTGGCTCAGATAGGCGACGGACAATCTGATTGGCTCAGATAGGCGACGGACAATCTGATTGGCTCAGATAGGCGACGGACAATCTGATTGGCTCAGATAGGCGACGGACAATCTGATTGGCTCAGATAGGCGACGGACAATCTGATTGGCTCAGATAGGCGACGGACAATCTGATTGGCTCAGATAGGCGACGGACAATCTGATTGGCTCAGATAGGCGACGGACAATCTGATTGGCTCAGATAGGCGACGGACAATCTGATTGGCTCAGATAGGCGACGGACAATCTGATTGGCTCAGATAGGCGACGGACAATCTGATTGGCTCAGATAGGCGACGGACAATCTGATTGGCTCAGATAGGCGACGGACAATCTGATTGGCTCAGATAGGCGACGGACAATCTGATTGGCTCAGATAGGCGACGGACAATCTGATTGGCTCAGATAGGCGACGGACAATCTGATTGGCTCAGATAGGCGACGGACAATCTGATTGGCTCAGATAGGCGACGGACAATCTGATTGGCTCAGATAGGCGACGGACAATCTGATTGGCTCAGATAGGCGACGGACAATCTGATTGGCTCAGATAGGCGACGGACAATCTGATTGGCTCAGATAGGCGACGGACAATCTGATTGGCTCAGATAGGCGACGGACAATCTGATTGGCTCAGATAGGCGACGGACAATCTGATTGGCTCAGATAGGCGACGGACAATCTGATTGGCTCAGATAGGCGACGGACAATCTGATTGGCTCAGATAGGCGACGGACAATCTGATTGGCTCAGATAGGCGACGGACAATCTGATTGGCTCAGATAGGCGACGGACAATCTGATTGGCTCAGATAGGCGACGGACAATCTGATTGGCTCAGATAGGCGACGGACAATCTGATTGGCTCAGATAGGCGACGGACAATCTGATTGGCTCAGATAGGCGACGGACAATCTGATTGGCTCAGATAGGCGACGGACAATCTGATTGGCTCAGATAGGCGACGGACAATCTGATTGGCTCAGATAGGCGACGGACAATCTGATTGGCTCAGATAGGCGACGGACAATCTGATTGGCTCAGATAGGCGACGGACAATCTGATTGGCTCAGATAGGCGACGGACAATCTGATTGGCTCAGATAGACGACGGACAATCTGATTGGCTCAGATAGGCGACGGACAATCTGATTGGTTCAGATAGGCGACGGACAATCTGATTGGTTCAGATAGGCGACGGACAATCTGATTGGTTCAGATAGGCGACGGACAATCTGATTGGTTCAGATAGGCGACGGACAATCTGATTGGTTCAGATAGGCGACGGACAATCTGATTGGCAGATTGTCCGTCGCCTATCTGAGCCAATCAGATTGTCCGTCGCCTATCTGAGCCAATCAGATTGTCCGTCGCCTATCTGAGCCAATCAGATTGTCCGTCGCCTATCTGAGCCAATCAGATTGTCCGTCGCCTATCTGAGCCAATCAGATTGTCCGTCGCCTATCTGAGCCAATCAGATTGTCCGTCGCCTATCTGAGCCAATCAGATTGTCCGTCGCCTATCTGAGCCAATCAGATTGTCCGTCGCCTATCTGAGCCAATCAGATTGTCCGTCGCCTATCTGAGCCAATCAGATTGTCCGTCGCCTATCTGAGCCAATCAGATTGTCCGTCGCCTATCTGAGCCAATCAGATTGTCCGTCGCCTATCTGAGCCAATCAGATTGTCCGTCGCCTATCTGAGCCAATCAGATTGTCCGTCGCCTATCTGAGCCAATCAGATTGTCCGTCGCCTATCTGAGCCAATCAGATTGTCCGTCGCCTATCTGAGCCAATCAGATTGTCCGTCGCCTATCTGAGCCAATCAGATTGTCCGTCGCCTATCTGAGCCAATCAGATTGTCCGTCGCCTATCTGAGCCAATCAGATTGTCCGTCGCCTATCTGAGCCAATCAGATCGTCCGTCGCCTATCTGAGCCAATCAGATCGTCCGTCGCCTATCTGAGCCAATCAGATCGTCCGTCGCCTATCTGAGCCAATCAGATCGTCCGTCGCCTATCTGAACCAATCAGATCGTCCGTCGCCTATCTGAACCAATCAGATCGTCCGTCGCCTATCTGAACCAATCAGATCGTCCGTCGCCTATCTGAGCCAATCAGATCGTCCGTCGCCTATCTGAGCCAATCAGATCGTCCGTCGCCTATCTGAGCCAATCAGATCGTCCGTCGCCTATCTGAGCCAATCAGATCGTCCGTCGCCTATCTGAGCCAATCAGATCGTCCGTCGCCTATCTGAGCCAATCAGATCGTCCGTCGCCTATCTGAGCCAATCAGATCGTCCGTCGCCTATCTGAGCCAATCAGATCGTCCGTCGCCTATCTGAGCCAATCAGATCGTCCGTCGCCTATCTGAGCCAATCAGATCGTCCGTCGCCTATCTGAGCCAATCAGATCGTCCGTCGCCTATCTGAGCCAATCAGATCGTCCGTCGCCTATCTGAGCCAATCAGATCGTCCGTCGCCTATCTGAACCAATCAGATCGTCCGTCGCCTATCTGAACCAATCAGATCGTCCGTCGCCTATCTGAGCCAATCAGATCGTCCGTCGCCTATCTGAGCCAATCAGATTGTCCGTCGCCTATCTGAGCCAATCAGATTGTCCGTCGCCTATCTGAGCCAATCAGATTGTCCGTCGCCTATCTGAGCCAATCAGATTGTCCGTCGCCTATCTGAGCCAATCAGATTGTCCGTCGCCTATCTGAGCCAATCAGATTGTCCGTCGCCTATCTGAGCCAATCAGATTGTCCGTCGCCTATCTGAGCCAATCAGATTGTCCGTCGCCTATCTGAGCCAATCAGATTGTCCGTCGCCTATCTGAGCCAATCAGATTGTCCGTCGCCTATCTGAGCCAATCAGATTGTCCGTCGCCTATCTGAGCCAATCAGATTGTCCGTCGCCTATCTGAGCCAATCAGATTGTCCGTCGCCTATCTGAGCCAATCAGATTGTCCGTCGCCTATCTGAGCCAATCAGATTGTCCGTCGCCTATCTGAGCCAATCAGATTGTCCGTCGCCTATCTGAGCCAATCAGATTGTCCGTCGCCTATCTGAGCCAATCAGATTGTCCGTCGCCTATCTGAGCCAATCAGATTGTCCGTCGCCTATCTGAGCCAATCAGATTGTCCGTCGCCTATCTGAGCCAATCAGATTGTCCGTCGCCTATCTGAGCCAATCAGATTGTCCGTCGCCTATCTGAGCCAATCAGATTGTCCGTCGCCTATCTGAGCCAATCAGATTGTCCGTCGCCTATCTGAGCCAATCAGATCGTCCGTCGCCTATCTGAGCCAATCAGATCGTCCGTCGCCTATCTGAGCCAATCAGATCGTCCGTCGCCTATCTGAGCCAATCAGATCGTCCGTCGCCTATCTGAACCAATCAGATCGTCCGTCGCCTATCTGAACCAATCAGATCGTCCGTCGCCTATCTGAACCAATCAGATCGTCCGTCGCCTATCTGAGCCAATCAGATCGTCCGTCGCCTATCTGAGCCAATCAGATCGTCCGTCGCCTATCTGAGCCAATCAGATCGTCCGTCGCCTATCTGAGCCAATCAGATCGTCCGTCGCCTATCTGAGCCAATCAGATCGTCCGTCGCCTATCTGAGCCAATCAGATCGTCCGTCGCCTATCTGAGCCAATCAGATCGTCCGTCGCCTATCTGAGCCAATCAGATCGTCCGTCGCCTATCTGAGCCAATCAGATCGTCCGTCGCCTATCTGAGCCAATCAGATCGTCCGTCGCCTATCTGAGCCAATCAGATCGTCCGTCGCCTATCTGAGCCAATCAGATCGTCCGTCGCCTATCTGAGCCAATCAGATCGTCCGTCGCCTATCTGAGCCAATCAGATCGTCCGTCGCCTATCTGAGCCAATCAGATCGTCCGTCGCCTATCTGAGCCAATCAGATCGTCCGTCGCCTATCTGAGCCAATCAGATCGTCCGTCGCCTATCTGAGCCAATCAGATCGTCCGTCGCCTATCTGAGCCAATCAGATCGTCCGTCGCCTATCTGAGCCAATCAGATCGTCCGTCGCCTATCTGAGCCAATCAGATCGTCCGTCGCCTATCTGAGCCAATCAGATTGTCCGTCGCCTATCTGAGCCAATCAGATTGTCCGTCGCCTATCTGAGCCAATCAGATTGTCCGTCGCCTATCTGAGCCAATCAGATTGTCCGTCGCCTATCTGAGCCAATCAGATTGTCCGTCGCCTATCTGAGCCAATCAGATTGTCCGTCGCCTATCTGAGCCAATCAGATTGTCCGTCGCCTATCTGAGCCAATCAGATTGTCCGTCGCCTATCTGAGCCAATCAGATTGTCCGTCGCCTATCTGAGCCAATCAGATTGTCCGTCGCCTATCTGAGCCAATCAGATTGTCCGTCGCCTATCTGAGCCAATCAGATTGTCCGTCGCCTATCTGAGCCAATCAGATTGTCCGTCGCCTATCTGAGCCAATCAGATTGTCCGTCGCCTATCTGAGCCAATCAGATTGTCCGTCGCCTATCTGAGCCAATCAGATTGTCCGTCGCCTATCTGAGCCAATCAGATTGTCCGTCGCCTATCTGAGCCAATCAGATTGTCCGTCGCCTATCTGAGCCAATCAGATTGTCCGTCGCCTATCTGAGCCAATCAGATTGTCCGTCGCCTATCTGAGCCAATCAGATTGTCCGTCGCCTATCTGAGCCAATCAGATTGTCCGTCGCCTATCTGAGCCAATCAGATTGTCCGTCGCCTATCTGAGCCAATCAGATTGTCCGTCGCCTATCTGAGCCAATCAGATTGTCCGTCGCCTATCTGAACCAATTTTTTGTGTTTGTGAAAACGGGTCTTTAATCGGGGAAACGGAGCGGGTAGAGCAGGACGGAACGCAGGCATTGACAAACTACAATGACGGACAGGGCAAACAGGTAAGACCAGGACTTAAAATAGGTCATGACTAATCAAAGTAATCGGGCAAAGCAGGAGACGATCAGGGAAGCACACGTGGGTAATCAGGGGGCGTGGCACACACGAGGAGCGGACAAGCCGGGCATATATGTATATCTATATAAAACCTCATTAATGAGGGACAGGGAACAGAACGGACAGACAGAACTGGCACAGGGGAAGGAGCCAGGACAAGACTTGACATAAGACAGGAAAGGCAGAGAAACAGATCAGAAAGGGGGACACGGAGGGAACAGGCAGGACAAAAGGACCGGGAGTGAACGAAGGGAACATCGGGGAAAGAGGAGCAGAAGCCAGAGGGACGAGGGACAAAGAGAGGAGGGACAGAGACAGGAGGAACAAAGCGAGGGGGAGCAGAGGCAGGAGGGACAAAGACGGGAGGCCAGGGAGAGAAGGAGGGGGAACCAAGAGGAGCCCGAGGGAGACCCAGCGGGCGACGGGAGGCAGCCGGAAGGGCTGCAGGCGGCCGGGAGGCCGGAGCCGGAGGGGCCGAGGAGATGGGGTGAGGGACAGACGCAGGGACGAAGGAGGGAGTCGGAGGGGAGACCAGGGAAGGGGACGAAGGAGCTGGAAGGGACCCTGGCGAGGGCAAGGAGAGAGGGGGAGCCGCAGCAGACGGCGACGTCCTCCGACACGCCAGAGCGGGAGGACCAGCAGGCGAATGAGGAGCCGCCGTCGGGGGGCCCGCAGGCAACCGATAAGACGCCGGAGGAGGGACCGAGGCAGGGCGACGAGGCCGCGGAGGGGGACCCGCAGACGACAGCCGACCCGGAGGGCCAGGACCCGCAGGCGCCGACCAAGCCCTAGCGCCGGCGAGGGAGGGCGAGCCAGGGGGCTGGGCGGGTGGGACCCCAGCCGTGCGTCTGTGTCCTCTCCCCTTATGGGACACAGACATAAGGACCCGTGGCCGGGGTCGGGCTCGTCGGGGTGAGGGTACCAGAGTCACAGGGGGAGAAGGGACTGGAGTGGGGCCAGGGACTGGAGCTGCAGGCTGCAGAGGGGGCGCCTGCCCGGGAGCTGCAGGCAGGGAAAGCGCCTCGGACGTGGGCGCGGTAGCTGCAGGCAGCGGAGACGGCTGCTCGGGCTCTGGGGCCGCAGGGGGCACTTATTTTATTATATAAAATAAGTGTCACACAACCGGGGTGACATGCCTTGCCTGCTTGTGGGATGAGGAAGACTCAGGGACTGGAAATGGGATTAAAACTGAAGATGTGCTCATTCCTTTGTGTATTTACAAATTTTCCTTCCGTCAGACATGAGGAGTTTGCTGCTATATTTGGCACTAATAGAGATTCTGATGCTGCTATTTTTATTGTCTATTAGTTTGTTATTATTTACAAGTTCTGTTGTGTTTTTGCATTTTTCTCTTCTGGTTAATTAACTGCTGTCTGATTGCTGTGAAGTATGAGTGTGGTGAGTAAGACTCAGGGACTGGAAGTGGGATTACAACTGAAGATAACATGCTTATTCCTTTTTGTATTGTTTACAAATTTCCTTCCGTCAAACATGAGGAGTTTGCTGCTATATTGTGCACTAACAGAGATTCTGATGCTGCTATTTTTATTGTTTATAAATGTGTTATTGTTTCCAAGTTGAGTATTCAATAAATGCTAAATTGAGAAATTTTGTGTATCGTTTGTTATTATTAGTGTGATATTTTACCATGCAAATAGAGGGGAAAACGTCCAATTATCGGCCAAAAAAAATCAGCAGCATATATCGGCCATCGCCTGACCCTGACTCCTAAATATTGGCATCGGCTATTGAAAAACCCATATCGGTCGACCTCTAGTAACAGTACATTCTGTCCAATTCATCCATCGAGTTAAGTCACACACCCACTTGAGGGGGCACTCCGGCAGACGTGAGGATGGGGATGTTCTTTCCGCTATAACATCCACTGCAGAAGTACATCTCGCTCCTGTTCACAGGGCTTACTTCAATGATGAAGCAGGGCTGGTTGTCTGGACAAGTGAAGTTGTCCTGCTGCTGGGTCTCGGTGCCGTTTTTCCACCTAAGCTTGAAGGTGGAAATGTGTTCCAACTTGGTCCCTGGGACTGCAGCATAGCCAAACATCGCGAGCAGCGTCGGCCACACCCACCACCAGAACCATCACACCGTCCTATACACATAAAGAAGAACTAAAACATAGAGTGTTGTGACAATCTATGCGTTAATGTTTGGCAGCATAGGTGATTCGTTAAAATTATACCGAAGAATGGAAAATGTGATATTTAGAATATTTTTTGCCATTTAGTAGCTAATTTAAGCACTTACCCAATGCCTCAATTTGTTTTAGGTCAGTAATGTCTGAGCCAAAAGAATGAATGTATGAATTTAATACAATTCACCCACTCCCACCCACACACAAATCTGAAATTCAATTTATTAAGACACTTCTTAAACATTAGTGCATTAACAAAAAAGGAAAATCTTAAGAGATTCAGTAGGATTTTCTATGTTAGACTTAAGTTAATAGTTCAATAGTTTTTATATATTTCAGTATACCAATTTGACTTTAATGTTGAAACAGATGCTAAAACATGGAATAATTTCATAACTAGAGAAACATGTTATTCACAAACACTAGCAAAGGTAGCTTATAGTTAAACTTACTTAAGTCAGCAAGTCAGGCTACAGTGTGTAAGAATTGTCGTAAACGATAATTTGTCTCAGTCTTACATGACAGAATAAGTAAACAGAAAATATAAAATGGCTGAAACAGCATCATTAACGCCAGCTACAGTAGAGGCGCAGAAAAGGTGTCATGACTGAAGTATTCCCAAACTTTGGAAGACCGCATGCGAGCCTTTTTTGCCGCGTGTTTCTCCAGAGGCTCCGGAGCTCCGCTGGTTGACGCAGCCAAGTTGGCTCATGTGCAGGGGGACAAGCGGCAAATTTCTTTTTTGCAGGGTGGTAGGTGATGTCTCATTAATATTTCTGAGAGAAGTGCTACATGATTGGCCAGTGCATGCCTTACAAAATGGTGCGGCACTGCATCCAAGCCTGCGGCACTCAGAGTCACAAATACAGTGGAAACCATTTGTAGTAATTACGTCTGTCTGGCTGATTTCCAACTAATTGATATTTGTATATTTATTACATGAATATAAGGTAATATAAGGTAATAGAAGAGGTATTTAATGGTTTTCCGTCTGAGGAATTTGCAAAAAACTGCAGTGCATGATGGGTCGGATCTAAAGGCTGCCTAACGTCCTCATCTGTAGGACGACTTACATCAAGACTAGGAAGGTGCATAATGTTCATGCCTGGTTGCGTTTGTTGGTCCAGAAAGTAATTCAATTTCGCCATGTAGGTTACGTTCTTAAAAACTGCTTGGAATATAGCCCGATTATATGCTGTGGGCCTTTTAATTTCTTTGTTTACCAGGTAGGCTACCTTCTTTAAACTGCGTTTTGTTAGACTACATATTTAGGGAGGTCTTTATAAATTTATTGTAGTCTTTATAAATATGTACATAGTTTAGCCTAACCCAGCCACTTAAGGGAGCAAGCCAGCTCAACTAGGTGTCGGTCCCAAGCCCGGATTAATGGGGAGGGTTGGCGTCAAGAAATAAAGAGACTGTATCTTCACTGCATGACTGATGTCAAAATGTGTGAAATATGTGGTTGTATAAATAAATTCATTAAAGTAGGTTAATGATTCTGTGCTGTCTAAATTGTATAGAAAATTTCTACATATAGCCAAACAAATCTCCTCCTGTTTGAAAAGGCATAGAAAAAGCAATTTAGCCACTAAAACTTTACAGTTTTTGTGAGGGACAGTCGAATTCTCTCGTTAAGTTTTTTGTGATCCTGCACCTACACTTTGCCGGCCCCAGGAGGATGGGCTCCCCCTTTGAGTTTGGTCCCTCCCAAGGTTTCTTCCTTCTTGGGAGTTTTTCCATGCTATCGGCGCCTATGGCTTACTCACTGGGGGCTTTGGGTGGGCATGATATAAAGCAAAGCATTTTCCCTTCCAGTTTCCTCCTCTGGTCCACATTGCAGGACCATCAGCCATCAGAAACAGCCCAGACAGTCTCCTTCAGCTTCTTTAGTGTCCTTGGAAGCCAAGGCAGTTTTAGATCTGAGAGGAGGTTTATCAGAAGGACACATATTACGTCGTTTGTCCTGAAATGTAACATGGGGAGGAAAAGTTAAGCGGTTTAGTCAGATTGGAGTCGTTTATTCAGCAGTGGCAGCGCCAGTGACTTAATGCTACAGGTGCTATAGGGGAGTGAGATTATTTAGAGCGGGTGCTTTAGCTTTTCAGCTTATGTAGATGCTGTATAGAAGCACACAGCACGATAAGCTACAGCATGGATAAAATATGATAAAATATGAAATTCTAACGTCTAGCTCACAGAGCCTCTATGTGTACTTTGAAGAAAAAATACACTACAAGTATGCTATAAAAACCGCAAAAATGTCTTACACAATATACAGATTTTACAGATAGTTAAAGAAAAAATGAAACCAATATTTTGGAGGAGGAGCTAGAGCCCCCCCCCCAAGCTTTTCCCTGGTGCTGCCACTGTTGTTCAGATTAAAAGTAACCTTGTCATTAATAAACAGTACTCTGATCAAATTTTTGCATGTACAAACACAATCAAAGTTTAACCACATGTTTAGACACAATTCACACACCTGTTACATTTCCATAATGCTAAGACTCTCTACACTTACTTCATCCACTTTCTTGTTTGGTACACAGTCAATTGATGGATGTGTAAGATTATTACCAGACCGTCTGCTGCAAACTCTACAGTTAATGAATGGCTGCAAAAACACACAGACACACAAAAACAGTATTTAAAGAGTGGTGGGCAATAAATACAGTGAGAGAAGGTGTAGTAAAGATATATCTAAAGATTTAAGGCAGAGCTGCTGGACTGCAGGGTTTAATGACACAGAACAATTTTAGAGGAAAGAGCTTCCAAAGCAGGGTCACCTTAAGGCTATATTATACAAAGCAAGTTCATCTAAAAGTATGAACAACAAATCCCGTTTAACTGAACACTGCTCTGTATTAAAATACTGTCCTCCGATCAAGCTAAGTGGTCCTGTAGTTCACTATTTAAAGAGGTAAATTTAAAGGGTAATTCACACTGCGCATCTACCCTGCTCTGACCAGATTTAATTGCCCTTTCACCACAAAACACCACACTGCCATTTAAGGCTGATTTCAACTGCCTGGTAATCCAGCCTTTAAGCCTGTAAACCTACTAAAATTTGAGAATAAGGTGATGGAACTGGCTGTTTGAGGCCACCTATCTATTTGTTACTTTATTGTTGGCTAACTTTCCTCCGCAGGGCATCAAAAAAGTTAACATGAACCTAAATTAATTTGCTAACTGATATGTCCAATGCTCACAGTCACAGTGACTCTTTACTTACCCTCTTGTCCATGAAAATACAGTCAGCCCGATGGTCTGTTGCAGTTGACTTTGGACATTTTGTTGCTCTCAAGAGAATCTCAATGTCAATGTATTCACTGCTGATCTAAATCACATAAACACGTTATATACAAAATTGCCTACAACTGTTTTAAAGGCAATATAACAAACAATAATCACCCAAAAAATGGCAAACTGTCACAGACTTGACTGCAGCAGATTCAGAGAGAAACTGTGAGAAGGTAAAATTGACCAGGGCTGAGATATACAACCATCACTTTCATTGTGAAGAGACATTAAGCATCATATGCATTGAAATTAAAACATCAAAATCAATGTGATTCTCATTAGTTCAGCTTGCAGATGATGAAAGTTTCACACTTTTGTAAACACTTTCTCAGCAGTTACCTTCGGACGGCCCTGGATGTTATAGAAATTCATGTGCTGACGGGTTCCTTGATGAGCATTTTCGACTGCGAGTTTAATGGCCGTCTTGTAGAGTGCAGGGAGACTGTGGTAATCTTGCTGGGCCTCAGGGAGACTGTGGTAATCTTGCTGGGCCTCTGTGGAGATAAGCAGAGCTCCATAAGCCAAAACCAGAACCAGCAGGCGGGTCATCTTCCTCTCAGCTTTGAAGGGAGAAGCAGGACTGAGGACACTGATCTGTGGTCCCCTTATCCAGCACGTCCAGGGGCGTGTCCTTCACCCGAAACAAACAGACCTTTGAACAACATTGGAAAACTCTTCAGGATGAATCGAGGCAGGTGGTCAAGTGGGTTTATTGTTATTTCAGCAATATACACAGTACACAGTGAAAGGAAACATTGTTCCTCCTGGACCACGGTGCAAGACAAAGAAGAAAAACAGAAACAACACAAGATGACACAAGTGCGGGCAAGATAGAACTATACAGAGTGAAAGGAGCACAAACAGAGGGAGAAAGTGCAAGATAAACACAAGAGCAACAATACAATACTACAGGACAAGACAGCGCAGTCAAGAACACAGAGTGCAGCCAGAGCTAACCTGAATAGGGGCATCAAGGTTGCCAGGCAGGCAGAGAAACAGAAAATAGAGGTCTACTTCACATACAACAACCCACAGTGGGTGTGGCAGGGAATACAACACATTACAAACTTCAAAGGCAACAACACCGTCACTGTTAACAGCAACGCCCTTTTAGCAAAGGAGCTAAACAGCTTCTTTGCTCGTCTGGAGGAACACAGAGCAGACATAGCCACACTGCCCCCTCCCCCAATCTCCAGCACTCACAGACTCCCTCTGCAGGAACACCACGCGAGAAGGCACATTGCATCTCTAGGTGTGTGGAGTTTAAGACAAGGCAAGTGATGCTACGATAATATAATTCCTTGGTAAGACCCCACCTAGAATATTGTGTGCGGGTTTGGTTACCATACCTTAAGAAGGACATTGCTGCCTTGGAAAAGGTGCAACGTAGGGCAACGAGAATGATTCCTGGTCTTAGAGGAATGTCTAATGAGGAGAGGTTAGCTGAGCTGAATCTGTTTAGCCTCGAGCAAAGGAGACTAAGGGGGGACATAATCCAGGTGTTTAAGATTCTAACAGGTCTGGATGCTGTTCAGCCAAATGGCTATTTCAATGTTAGTTTAAATACCAGAACTCGTGGCCATAAGTGGAAATTAGCTGGAGAACATTTTAAAACGAATTTGATGAAGCATTTCTGTACACAGCGTGTAGTTAGAGTATGGAATAGTCTTCCTGTTATTGTAACACAAGCTAAAACCCTGGGTTCTTTTAAATCAGAGCTAGATAAGATTTTTGAGCTATTAGCTAAGTTCTCCTCAAAGGAGCTTGATGGGCCGAATGGCCTCCTCTCATTTGTAAATCTCTTTGGTTCTTATGAGTCAGCTTACAGAGATGAGGTCCAGAAACTGATAGGTTGGAGTTCAGCAAACAATTTGGCACTAAACAGCACAAAGACAAAGGAATCACTGACTTCAGGAAGGATGGAGGCGACACTGGCCTGCCTAGATGGATGGATGGATGTTTTTATTGACATTGTAAGTACAATGAGATTTAGTTTGGAACGCGCCAGCAGCTACACAGTATATTTACAATTATATAGATTGTGAGGCATAAAATAAGGTGTGAGTAATATAACATAACGACATAATATAAGTAATCATTAATTAATCATTACAGATGGTATGAGGTGTGAACCGCTAGGCTGCTATGGCATGTTTGGTATCAAACCGATGGAAAATCACTCCAGTTTCCAAATCTGGTCAGTGGTTACCACGAAAGTGAATATATCAAAAGTTACACCAGCCTAACGAAAATCATCAATACAAGGGAAATCACTCTGGTCATAAATCTCAAAAGGACTGATACAGACCCCCTTCCGAAAGCCCGCCAAATGGATGGTCAGCCATTGGTCCAGGAGTCGAATTCCTGGTCACTCCTATTCACGAACTTTACACTATAAAACCTGGCACCTCAGAACAAAGCCAGGAGAGGAGAAACAGAAGGGAGGAGAAAACAAAAGACCATCAGCACGAAGAGAGGCAGAGAACATCAGCCCAAGAGAAGAGAAGCCCACAAGAAGCCCTCCTGAAGCCTATCAGTGAAGACCCAGCTGGACAGAGAACTGCAACCAAGCCCAAGCTTCACCAGGAGAGGGAATCAGAGGGGCTCCACTCCAACAACCGCTGCAAACACCGCGCCTCCCTGAGTGCCATCACCCATCAGCTCATCAGCCTCCGCAACCAACTGCCAAGACCCCCCCCCCCCACTCTGCAACCAAGTAAACAAACTTCCTTTCATTTATAACAACCTAAACTCCTATTCACCTGCTATATTACTTTAGGACAGTATTTCCACAAATTGCTTGCTTTGCAGAACAGTATTTTCCCTTTTAAGGTTACTCATTTTAAATCTGGTCATTGCATTTTCATGATTACATTGTTTGTGTCCACTCCGTTATTTCGTGTTTATTGTTTGTTAGGTGTAATGTCTGTCTTATGTTAGTTATAGGAATAAATGCATGTCTTTTACACAACTTCAGCCTCCGTTCATTGAGTGCTCACAAGAATCCCTGCCTGTGCGATCTACGCTCTGAAACCTCAAATTCACCTGAAATATCGCGAGACTCTCTCTCATTGGCCGTGAGGGGAGCTTCGCTACCGATCGTTTACATTACCTGGTGACGCAGCTCGTTGGACAAGCCTTCTATTCTAACCCAGGTTATTACGTGATACTGGTTATTAATGAGTTCCATTTAAGTCACACATTAACAGACTCACGGTGTTTCGCAATTGAGTTTGAGCCGACCATTCAGCATAAAAATTGGTTAATAATCACAAGGCACAAGGTTTAAACTTATTCTGAGCACACAATTTAAACTTTTTATGACCGAACGTGCAGTGAAGAAGCGCTACTGTGAACTGGTTGCAAAAGTCGCACTCATGGCAATCTGAAGGCATTTAAGCGGGATCATATGGGCTTATTATAGTTATTTTTATTTCTATTATTAGTAGTTATATTATTTTGTTTTATTTTCGGTGATTTCATTGTAGTTCTTTCGTATTAAACTGCAGTAAACTTTAACCCTATGTCTGACGAGATTCTCAGATGTAGCGCTTTGTTTCCAGGTTCAATTCGGACGAGTGTCTCCGTTTCTATATATCCTGGGAGAGATCTCTCTATTAGCGAACGGGAATACTTGTTATGAGGTTCTAACCTAAATTATGTTGCGCTTGGACATAAGACCGATAGCTTAGTTACCTATCAGGATCATACTCGTATGTGTGTGCCTGCTTTAGACAAAGCAAGTTTAACACAACTTTGCGCTGTGAGCCAAGTGTGTGTCATTTAGAAATTGGGAGTCTCCTGTGCTTGAGACCCACCGTGGTTAAGCACCATTTGCGACGAGATATAGTGCACTCACAATTTAAATCTGTCGCCGTAACGCGTGCGCCGTCTCGCTTCAGTAATTGTTTTAAGGGGTTTTATACTGTGCAAGGCACAGAAGAAGGCCACAAGCAGCATGCGCATGCATTAAATGTGTGTGTCACTCATCTAGCGTCGGCAACCGCCTAGCTATATCTTTGGTTACCTCTAGTGGTCAGGCATAGAACTACCACTCCATTTCGAAATTGCGCCTCTAGTGGCCAGGCATAGAACTACCACTCAATTTCGATATTGCGCCTCTAGTGGCCAGGCATAGAACTACCACTCCATTTTGATTTTGCGCCCCCGGTGGTCAGGCATAGAACTACCACTCCATTTCGATATTGCGCCCCCGGTGGTCAGGCATAGAACTACCACTCCAGTTCGAAATTGCGCCTCTAGTGGTCAGGCATATAACTACCACTCCATTTCGAAATCGCGCCTCTAGTGGTCAGGCATAGAACTACCACTCCATTTCGAAATTGGGCTTCTAGTGGTCAGGCATAGAACTACCACTCAATTTTGAAATTGCGCTTCTAGTGGCAAGCCATAGAAGTACTACTCCATTTCGAAATCGCGCCTCTAGTGGTCAGGCATAGAACTACCACTCCATTTCGATATTGCGCCCCCGGTGGTCAGGCATAGAACTACCACTCCATTTCGAAATTGCGCTTCTAGTGGTCAGGCATAGAACTACCACTCAATTTTGAAATTGCGCTTCTAGTGACAAGCCATAGAACTACTACTCCATTTCGAAATCGCGCCTCTAGTGGTCAGGCATAGAACTACTATTCCATTTCGTAATCGTGCCTCTAGTGGTCAGGCATAGAACTACCACTCCATTTCGAAATTGCGCTCCCGGTGGTCAGGCATAGAACTACCACTCCATTTCGATATTGCGCCCCCGGTGGTCAGGCATAGAAGTACCACTCCATTTCGATATTGCGCCCCCGGTGGTCAGGCATAGAACTACCACTCCAGTTCGAAATTGCGCCTCCAGTGGTCAGGCATAGAACTACCACTCCATTTCAAAATCGCGCCTCCATTGGTCAGGCATAGAACTACAACTCCATTTCGATATTGCGCCCCCGGTGGTCAGGCATAGAACTACCACTCCATTTCGAAATTGCGCTTCTAGTGGTCAGGCATAGAACTACCACTCAATTTTGAAGTTGCGCTTCTAGTGGCAAGCCATAGCAGTGCCACTCCATTGAAATTGCACCTCTAGTGGTCCGCCATAGTAGGTTAACAACATCTGAGTTGGGTCTCTGGTGGTCAACTGCGGTGATACAACACGCATAATTGGACACACAGGTTCTTGCCTGAAAGCAGGAATCAACTTCACGGACTAAATCAGTTTGATCACAATACATTAACATCCAATTAGGTTATTGTTGCATAACTAATTGATGTTTACAATTGAATAAGAAACACAATTCATTTGGTTTGATTCCCGTTTAACCTTTTTGATTTATTTTAGGTTTTATTTCACCTTATGCTTTCATTCATTCCCTCTCCCCCAACAAGGGGACTTGCATAGAAGTTCAACCACTATTAACAACAGTAAACCAGTTACGTACACAATCCCATCAGGAAGTCGTTTGGATGTGATCAGTTGAGCCCTTCGGGTGCTGGGTGCTTACCATTCGCTCTCTGTTGGTTGAGCTTGTCTGTGGCTCTGCTGTCACTGCTTGTGATCGTACAGTTTGTCAGAACCGAAGGGGAGTTCTCAGCAATTGGATGCCCAAAAGCGTGTCAGCCCGGCTACACCCACTGACTCATTACGGGCAAGGCTGACAGGTACCTCAGGCGGTCATTACAACTTTTGAGCAGGACTTCGTTTAGGGTGAGTTCTGAGAACGGCCCTAGCTTGGACTCTCACTAGGGTGGGTGATACCTGAAGGCAATTTTGCCAGCCGATAAGCTGAGCTCCACCTGGGTTGTCTCAGTTGTGCATACAGAATACGCCCTTCCAAGTTAACATTGCTGGGGATCGGGGGAGTGGAAGCCGGACTCAGGCTTGCTTGGCTGGGAGAATGATTCCTGGTCTTAGAGGAATGTTTAATGAGGAGAGGTTAGCTGAGCTGAATCTGTTTAGCCTCGAGCAAAGGAGACTAAGGGGGGACATAATCCAGGTGTTAAATCTGGTCATTGCATTACATTTTTTTTGTATCCACTCCTTTATTTCGTGTTTATTGTTTGTTAGGTGTAATGTCTGTCTTATGTTAGTTATATCCATCCATCCATTTTCCAAACTGCTTATCCTACTGGGTCGCGGGTGGTCCGGAACCTATCCCGGAATGTGGAATGGGCACGAGGCAGGGAACAATCCAGGATGGGGGGCAGCCCATCACAGGGCACACTCACACACAAATCGTGATTATATTATTGCACTATACTATATAAATAAAAAGTAAACTTAATACCAGTTGTGGTAATAAAGTGCACAGAGAGTAAGAGAGAGTAGGGTTTCACATAAACGTATGTTCATTAGCATTTAGTATTCTGATGGCTTTGGGGTTAGAAGCTCTTATTAAATCTGGTTGTTCTGCAATGCATACTGCGGTAACGTTTACCAGAGGGCAGAAGTTCAAACATCTCATGTGCTGGGTGCGTGGGATCTTTTTTAAATATAATTATGCATATGTAGAACTAGGGATATGATCCTGTTAAGTATGATAGTTCTGTCTCATTATTGCAGGATCGACATCCATAGTAACTGTGGTGATCTATCCATTTGTGTGCATGTCTGTGTGTGTGTGTGCGAGCGGGTATACCTATCCTACCCCATAGCGTGATAAATACCTGTTTTTTTTTTCCCTTATGGGGACCACGAAACTGAAAACCAGGAAAACTCTATTTTATAAAAATCTGTGACTGCTGTGGAAAAACTAAAAATGCAAAACCTCTTTTATTTTGCTTGGTTACTTATGGTTATGGTTAGGGCAGGGTGGGGGTTAAGATTGTCATAGTTAGCGTTAGCATTTATCCAATAGAAGTCAATGAGCGGGCCCCATAAGGATAGGTATACCCTATGTGTGTGCATGTGTGTGTTTGTCCCATATTGCCTGGGCTTCAGGATACCTCATAACCCGGAACTTCATCAGAAGTAGTTAGAAAATGGATGAATGGATGGATGGATGGATGGATGGATGGATGGATGGATGGACAGATCAATAAAAGTACAGAACATCCATTTTACAAAGAACCATCAACACTAAATGCATGCACTGGTCATGCTCCTGGAAATTAAACTTTTCTGAAAAGCAGCATGTTCATAAATTAGCTGCTGTTATACCTTGGGGGAACAAATGCAGATGAAATTGTAAAACAAACTGCAGTGGCAAAACAGTTCTGGCTGCCTGTGCTGCCCTGCCTGCCCGCCCTCCTGCCCATTACGTCCTGCCTGTGCCACCCTCCTGCCTGCCCTCCTGCCTGTTTACGTCTTTCCTGTGTGCCCTGCTGCCAGTTATTCTGTATTTACATCCGGACTTAACTAATTGAACCATATAAACCATATAAATCAGGACTTTGTTAACCTGACTTCTGCCCTGTGGAGGATGGGCTCCCCCTTTCACTCTGGTTCCTCCAAAGGTTTCTTACTATGACTGAGTTTATCCTTGCCAATGTCGCTTTCTAATTTTTCAGGCTAGATCTTGCTCACTGGGACAATTGGGCAGGGACAAAGTAAAGTGCTTTGAGACAATGTAAGGCTATGAAAATGTACTATACAAAATAAAGTGAATTGACTTGAGTAATGTGGCACAAAGCAACCCTTCTTTGCCACAGGAAATGTCTGGTGCAATTTCTTTTTTAATTGTACATGTCAATTGCATAATACCCTAAACTAATTCATTATTATTTCTATTATTATCATCATCATCAGTATTTCATTAGTATTCCATGGTATTTAGATTTTTCAGGAATCAGTGTGTGTACTGTATACTTTTTAATTTATTTGCACTATGTGTAGTGTCTCTGCAGCTGTATATACTTGCTGCATTATGCACAAGAACTTCCCTCAGGCATCAGTATAGTTAATCAAATGTAATATTTCTTGCTTGTTTATTAAGTTGTTTTAGGTATTTTGTGTGTTCCACTTAATTTAGTGTAATTAGTCCTAGTTGACTCAGGTTTAGTTAGATTTTCCTTCTGTTGTTCCTCTGCATCATGCTACTGTCATAAAATTTCAATGTCTTACCTAACTTAAGAGTTTTGTGCATTGTGTTTTGGAGAGAAAGAAATCATTACTTTTTTTCTTTAGATTCATCCACTGATTCTATCACCTATGACACATTCCCCCTGAATATTTGTTTGTTTATTTATGTATTTGCTTGGGGATGGAATTAACAAACAGAAATAACTGAATGAATCAGGGTAGTGAAAAACATTTATAAACTTATCATTTTGGTATTGGTACGATCCTGTTCTGGTTAGTTAGCCGAGGGAGTAAATCATCCGGAGTTTCATCTCTCAATCTCCTCCTACACCCACTCAGCATCACAGTATGGACTCCCCAATGCAACTGATCTGCACGTATTTGTACTCTGGGAGGAAATTGAAGCCCCCATAGGAAAAACTCAAAGCCTACAGACATATGCACAAAACCAGGGGACATGCTCAGTTCTGCAGGCCTGGAAGTGTGAGAGAAGGCTATTTATTGAGTTTCCCCTCTGCCCCTGGTAAAGATGAAACATGCACAAGTCATTAAACACACATATACTTACATGAAAGTCTGACCTGATACTGGAGCTTCCAGTGCCCGTAAACCAGGTACTGGGGTACTCCATTTCCTTCTTGATAATTAGCGCCATTGAAAAAAAAAACGGTGCCTTTCCTAATATTAACTGACTCTCAGACAAATGTACTGCTTGAAGACCCTGCCACTATTCGCATTTTCCAGCAGGAGTCACAAATCTTCATTGCATTCAGTTTATTCTCAGATGAGCTCATGCATGTTTCTATGTGCATCTTTACACTTAAACAAATACAGCTAACCTCTGTTGTTATATTCCATATATATTTGTCGTGACTGGCTTTTTTCTCAAATGATGGATTTCTGAAACTAAAACTGACAGTATTCTAAAATATTTATATTGCCACATCATCGACACATGTTCTAATATGACATAGCATTCCCCTGGACCATAGTGGACTTAGAGACAAGATATAACATGCCCTTCACGGTAAAACACTAGATAGGTGCAACACTTAATGTCAACGTTGTCAATGTCAATGTTGACTTAATGTCAACGTTAAATTCATGGATTCGCAAATTAAGTAACACGGTTACAGTACAAAAACGAGCAGAGCTGTGTATGGCATGACTATCTCGCGGCGGCGACAAAATATGCTTATCCTTCTAATTATTCAGAAGAAAATATATTTGCAAGCACAGCCGTTCACGGCTTCCGTACAAAAAGCTGTCACTACGCTACAGGAAGAATACACGACCAATATAGGATTTACACAAGTCTGCTTCTTTTGTTTTTATTTAGTAACAACTTTCACAAAAATTGACAGCAATACTGCTAAAAGTGCAGATCTGTTGCCAAATTAAATAAACAAGAAATTAATCATAAAAATATTCAAAGTATATACAGCCAGGGGCGCCGCTAGCAATTTTGGGCCCTATGACAAAATATGTGGTTGGGCCCCCCTACCACACCCATTCAGATCTCTGGGGGCCCCTAAAGGGCGTGGGCCCTTAGAATTGTCCCAACTTTCCCCCCCTTAGCGGCGCCCCTGTATACAGCTAACCATTTCCAATCGAAAAGTACATACAAGTCTCCAATATAAGTTATACAATGGAGCGCAGATAAAACTTTTAAATAGTAATTAACCAAACTATATAAAGAATACAAGTTTGAATACAGGTAATTTGTATAAATTTTACTGTGTTCAGACTGAAAAATCAGCACCAGCCTTACACACATTGCAGTTCTGCTTTTTTCTTCTTTTAGCATAATTACCCGTTTCACGTTCACGAGGCAGAAGATCCCTGCAAATGTGAAAATTCACAAGTAACAGGCACCATTAACCTCAAGCCATAACAGTCTGCTAGCCTGAACAATAGCAAACTCTATGTATTACCAATTATTACGCAGGTTGTCACTTTATCAAATCATGACTGTTACTAAGAAGTGTGGGAGTGAAACGCGTGTCACGAGATCTCGCGATATTACAACATGACGAGATTTCTCGTTGGAGCGAAAAGCCGTTTCACGAATGCGCTGCAAATGAGCTGCTGTAAATATGTCGGCATCTGACTAAATTACTATAGTAGATACCCCAGACACTTTTGAATCTTTTGTGTGTCAGCATTTCGGGTGCCCGGCGGAAAATATAAATGGCGAAAGGGAGACAGACAAAACACGAACCATCTGTAAGGACTGTAGAAAGCTAATGCCGCACACAGCGGCTAATGCTACTACTAACTACTATGCAAAGCCATTTGCAGCACCATCATAGCTCTTTATTTAAATTCACTGCACCGGTGAAGAAAACATTTTTTAAAAATGTTATGTTTATTATTGGGTGCTTTCCACTTCATGCACCCACATACAGCGCTAGCTTAAAGCAATGCATTCTGGTCCTGACGCAATGCATCATGGTTATATTTTTTATCGCCCGTTGCATTACGTCACCATGTCACATGGTACCAAAACTCCGCGAGAGCAAGACACATCAGGCAGCACCTCTTAGCAGGCTGCACAGGCTGGATCCGCCTCCATTACGACACAACTTTGCCCTTATTGGCTTAAGATTTTAGTTACATACATGACGTTTGTATATCTGCTATTTCTCCCGAGAAGCAGGTAAAGCGGGTAACTGCTTTTCAATTAATTTACTTGGTAAAATTAATTTAAATAAATGATATGAATATTGTAATAGTACTCGTGAGCTTTGTTTGTTGTTAGTTACTATAATGTTGCGCTGCTTTATTTGTTTAATCGTCTTGTCTGTGAAGACATTCAAGTTAATCAAATAAGAACTGCACTGTACACTGTACATGACCATAAAAACTTTGAATCCTTGAAATAAATGTTTTTGATCTTTTCCTTGGCAGTTATCTTTTTACACAGGGCCTCTATGTACACAATAGTTATTTTTTTCACGACTAACAGTATGGATCAGGAGTTGGTTATTGTAAAAGAAGTAATGTGCATGCAGGTGATATTTGTATAGATTTATATTTACCCCTAGGTGATAAGTTTGACAGTCATTTCTTTTACCGTTTGGCCTCTCGGTTGAACATAATAGTGGCGCGAGCAGCTCCACTTGGTTTTTTAAAAATACTCAGCCATGAACTTTTGGTGAACTCAGGTGAATCCCTTCCTTCAGTAGTAAACCTTGGTAGTTTCAGCCGTTTACACATTGTCTCACTAAAGGTTGATAATATATTTGTCCTTTTACATAGTGATAAAATATACGCGATAAAAATGTGAATATTCATAGATTCAGGACTAACAAAGTAGCTAACAGAAACTTCAGGACTAACAAAAGGTGCAAATACATACTCAGTTGGTTCCATTGTGTTGATTACATTATAATGTTTACATTGTAATGATTATATCATGGATATTTGGCATACTTTTTATAAAATCGTAATTCTATATTCTGCGTTATATAGTGCTAAATAATATTCCATAGATGGATGGACCTTTATTAATCCCCGTGGGGAAATTGTGTTTTTTATGTCTCCCTCAACTTACTCTTTGTGGAGTAAGTTGTCCGCGAAGTGCAGCTACCTGTTGGGGCGCCCAGGGAGCTGGGGGGTTAAGGGCCTTGCTCAAGGACCCACAGACGTGCTGAGGCTGGGTTAGTTTCAACTGGTGACCTCATTACAGGCACAAGGACTGACCCCTGCCCCCCAACTGTGTATGAGTAGCATTTTATGCTGTTTCTTGAGTGTGAGCTAGTACATAAACCAGCTAGTGCTCACCATTGCAAAAATACTCTAGCTTTCTGTCATACACATTTTTTTAATTTTCTTACATTGTCCGTTTTGTTCATAGTCTGTAATATTCTGAATAACGACAATGTAGAGGAAAAACAGATTAAATTCTCCTTGTTTGTAATTTCCCATGTAATCCACTGCCTTGTGGTAAGAGGTGCAAAAGTCAGACGCGTTGAATGATGAGGATACGATATTGAGTTTAGTTCTTGAGAGGATTTATTCATATGATATTTTAACACACAGTACTTTGAACTGGTTTGTTTGGCGCAAAAGGGCCGATATGCAGACACCATCACACATGGCAAATACGGTCAATGACTGTTTCACTTTGCACCTTCAGCCCTGAGCCGCGTAATCTCAGCACCTTTAATAACAACCATTGCTGCCTCCTACAGGTGGGAATACACTTAGACAATAGTAAATATCACTAAGGCAGGCAAGTACCTCTCGTTTCAAGTGTTGCAATACTATATAACATTATATTATAAACAATAAATACGAATAAATAAAAACATTAAACAAATAAACATAATCAATAATATTCATGAATAATTATGCTTAATATACAAATAAAAGAATAGCTCCTGCAGATGATTTCAGATAACTACTGGAACAATGAGTTCTGGAGGGGAGCAAGCTCTGTTACATGCTATAGAAATGTTGATCTGATTCCTTTCATTATCAGATTGTTACCACTGTTAAAAACCACAGATATTGTATTCTGATTGTATGCATTTCCTTATTAGGGCATGTCAGTTACTTCTGTTAAAAAATCCGTTTATTCTGACGTCGTAAATTTCCTGATCAGAGTTTACCCTCTTTAAAGTGATGGAGGTCCACTTGTGCCAAAGATACATCGATATGCATATGAGATTTCGTTTGTGCCAAAAATATGTAAAATAGCACACAGTCCATGTCGACTGAGCATGTGACAAAGAATTTTTCTGTGACAATTCTATTTTGTCAATGAGTTTGTCTGTGGAGCCCCTGAAGGGACCTAATGGTGTCCGCTAATTAGATACCCAGAAATAAACTGTGTGGCTCCTGCCCAAGCATTGCTGCCCAAACAGCAGCTTCCTCCTTATGCCACCGAGGGAGGAGTAGCCAGTGGTTCCCCTGCCCCTTCCCCTCTCCCCCTGCAGACGAGGATCAAAACCATTCAGCACCCGACTCTACCTCCTTCTCGGTGAAGAAGTGCCGTGGCGAAACGCTCAGGCAGCAGGACGAGGTAGCAGAAATTCTTGCCCCTATGTTGGTATGTCCAAATCCTCAAGGGGGAGATAAGGTTTGCTCATCTGACACTGTAGATGAAGGAGTTGAACATAAGAACATAAGAACTATACAAACGAGACGAGGCCATTCGGCCCATCAAGCTCGCTTGGGAGAACTAAACTAATAGCTCAGAGTCGTTAAAATCTTATCTAGCTCTGATTTAAAGGAACCCAAGGATTCAGCTTGCACTACATTATCAGGAAGACTATTCCATACTCTACACGCTGCGTAAAGAAGTGCTTCCTTAAATCCAGCTTGAAATGTTCTCCCGCTAATTTCCACCTATGGCCACGAGTTCGTGTATTTAAACTAATGCTGAAGTAACTATTTGGGTTGTAACAGCATCCAAACCTGTTAGAATCTTATATACCTGGATCATGTCCCCCCTCAATCTCCTTTGCTTGAGACTGAACAGATTTAGCTCAAGTAACCGTTCCTCGTATGACATTCCTCTAAGACCAGGAATCATTTTTGTGGCCCTACGCTGCACCTTTTCTAAGGCCACAATGTCCTTTTTAAGATATGGTGACCAAACCTGCACACAATATTCTAGGTGAGGTCTCACCAAGGAATTGTATAATCTTAGCATTACCTCCCTTGACTTAAACTCCACACACCTGGAGATATACCCCCAACATCCTATTGGCCTTTTTTATTGCTTCCCCACACTGGCGAGAATGGGACATGGAAGCATCAACATACACCACCAAGGTCTTTCTCATGATCAGCTACCTTTATTTCAGTGACACCCATGAAATACCTGTACTTTATATTTCTGCTCCCTAGATGGAGTACCTTATATTTATCGACGTTAAATTTCATCTGCCAGGTATCGGCCCAGTCACTAATAAATCAAGATCCCGCTGTAGCTGCTGAGCCACTAATTCAGTATCTGCTACACCACCCACCTTGGTGTCATCTGCAAATTTCACCAGTTTACTGTATATATTGGTATCCATTATCATTTATGTAAATTAGGAACAATAGTGGTCCTAAAATCGAACCCTGCGGTACCCCACTATGAACGCAAGCCCACTGTGAGTTGAAGGACATTGCCAGTGACTGCTGGACCCCAGGCAGAACAGGGCCTCACCATGCGACAGCCCTTCAGAGACTGGTCCTCCTGCGCATGGACTGGGGCATGATGCATCAGTTTAAACAGGAGCCTGGTAAATCCTGCGAGTGCTACACCAAGCGACTGATGGCAGCATTCTCCAACTACAGTGGGGATGGACTCCACAACGGACCGAGAGTGTATGTGATGTAAAATACACTAAGATAGGTAAAAACTCTTTTGTGGACTAAGTAAAACAAACATTTTATGTTCTAGTTTTCTTAAAACTACTGAAACAAATAATTGGCTACACTGCAGTTCCGCTGTTTTGTTTGGCACCCCTGCATGTCGTGCATTGTGTGGAAAAAACCTGAAGGCTGAGGAATGTTACGTAACACAGCTAGAATGTAAAAACTCTCTCTGGTGTAATTCACTGCATAAAACCAATGGTGTTTAAGTGTGATGTCTTCTTCATAACACTCCCTGATGTTTGTGTCCGTGACCATGAGATAGGGGTGGGCTGCTTTTCTTCCTTCCTTTGACTAGTATTCCTCCTAAATTGTTCATCTGTATTTGCTGCATTGGTACTTGATGTGCGTGTGCCTTGTGTCACGATCGCCATTTAACGGGAGCGGCGGACGGGCAGGAAACAGGCAAGGCAGGCAGGATACGGGGATTTATTAGGAACACGGGGTGCAGGGAAACATCTCACGCAGACGGACTTCAATGACGGACACTGAACTCTAGTAAGACATGAACTCAAATAGACAGGACTGATTGAAAATAATCGGACACAGCTGGGTACGATCAGGGAAGCACACGTGGATAATCAGGGGGCGTGGCACACACGGTGGTCAGACTGTCCGGGACCTCCTCGGGACTAGGGCAGGGAAAGTCTGGAGCTGGGTCAGGGACAGGAGTGGGGCCAGGAACAAGAGCCCCAGGGGGCACAGTCATTTGAGGCGGAGGGAGCGCCTCGGGCGTGGGCTCTGGGGCCGCAGGGGGCAGCGGGAGGCGGCTGCTCAGGAGCTACGGGCAAAGCAGGCGGCGGCTGCTCGGGCTCTGGGGCCGCAGGGGGCAGCGGAGGCGGCTGCTCGGGCTTGCGCAGGAGCTATGGGCGACGAAGGCAACTGCTCAGACGCTGTAGCAGGAACCCAGGACCTTTATGCTCAGCCCACTGCTGTTAACTCCGATGACTCACAAACTGAGCAGCAATGCACATTTCGAATTCCATCATCAACATCAGGCAGATGACAAGACTGTTGTGGGTCTCATCAATAAAAACGGTGACTCAGCATACAAAGAGGAGTTGTGATGACTATCGGACTGCTGCAGAGCCAACAACCTGTCTCTGAATGTTGACCAAAGAGATGGTTGTTGACGTTAGAAGAACACAAAACACAGAGTGACCACTCTCTGCTGCACATCGATGGCTCATCTGTGGAGATCGTAGAGAGTACCAGATTCCTTGTTGTCCATCTGGCGGAGAATCTCACCAGGTCCTTCACATCAGCTCCATAGTAAGGAAAGCACAGCAGCACCTCTACTCTCCCACGGAAGCTCAGAAAAGCCCATCTCCCATTCTCACACTCTATTGGGGAACTGTTGAAAGCACCCTGAGCAGCTGCATCACGGTCTGCTTTGAGAACTGTGTCGCTCAGATCACAAGTCCCTACAACAGATAGTGATGACAGGTGAGAAAATCATTGGGGAGTATCGTGTTAGAGAAATATGTACTTTTTTTATCATCATTTTGCTAGACGCTTAGAAACAACACCTGCCGCAGCTTGATCTTAATTGAGCAATAACACGTCTCAAGAAACTGTCGCTTGAATATTTCCACCCCATATATGGTGACAAACAATGTTCAATGTCAGTTGCATATCCTGTTTGTGTACCTCAATAAAAGACACTGCGAGGGGAGTTACTCTTTCGAAGTTGGCTGAGTTCGACTGAGAGGCTGACACCTCGAGGTCAGGACCGGGCTTCCCTTTGTAAGGAAAAGTGGTAAAAATGTCCCAAGGTTCTTGGTTGATCATTTGAATGCAGACAATGTTAGGAATTTATGATCATGGGGGAAGCCAGGGAGAGAAGGGGGGTTCCAGTTGGCACCACTATGGTGATAAGGATAAGATAAGGTGATAAGAATTGAATTACAATGATCATAAAAGTCTCCACCCTGTCCTGTCCCGTCCCTGTCTCAGGATCCTCACACTCCAGGGGGTCACTCTTTATATGTAAATTCACTCACAACACCTACACACAACACCTTGGTGGGGAGGGCCTTTTTGGGTATAAAGGGGGGTGAAGAACTGTCTTCAATTTGTATCTGAGCTGCCTTTCAGTACCCGGTGTGTCTCTACACTGTATTACATTGTATTATTTTTGCTGTTCAATAAACCATCATTTTGCTGAAACTGCGGAGACTCTGCAAGTGGATTCCCTACACCTTGCAGCAAGTAAAACGTCATCACAGCTGTCTGTGTTGTTCTGTGTTCAGAGACTGGTTTGTTTCCAGCGCATCTTCAGAAGAAGATAACCCTAACATATCTCTCCCCTCCATCACAGATATTCACACCACACACTGCATCCGCAAAGCCACCACCATTGTGGATGACCCCACCCACCCCTCACATTATCGTTTCACCCTCCTGCCTTCTGGAAATAGGTCCCGGAGCATTCGGGCCTTCACAGCCAGACTCAAACAGCTTTATCCCCCATGCCGTCAGACTACTGAACTCTCAGGGACTAATCTGATACCACACACACATACACTCATTAACACACTTTATTATTTAACTACTATTTTTTATCTTATTGTCGCCATGTTTACAGTTACTTTTATTTATTTTTATTGCTACCTCATTGGACAACCAAACTGCGCCTTCTCAGTACTGGGTTTACTGTGCTGTTTGTGCTCGTTGGTGTCAGTTGTCCTCTCTTTTTGCACTGTCCTGCAATGTTTGCACTCATTATGCACCATACAGTATGTTGCTAGGTTGGTATGTGTTAGTCTTCTGTTAATTTAAGTAGCACCTTGGTCCGAGGGAAACAGTTTCTTTTGTAACTGTACTATACTCAACTGTGTAAAGTTAAAAATAACATTAAAGACCTACTTGACTTTTACTGAACAGGTGCTAAAGTGAAATTACTTGCTTCTGGGAAAGAACTCCAGCTGAAATTCTGTACAACAATTATGGGAGACATATGGGAAGGACGCGGTGTCAGACCTGCCCCAGTGGGACGAATGTGGTTTTCCTAGTAACAGCAGCTTCAGTCCCAATCAGATAAGCCAGATGCATCTGAAATTAGAGGAACGGGATCAGACTGGTTGCTCAGGGACTAATGTGGTAGAACTAAAACAGAGACAAATTGGACGGTGTTTCAATTGTGGGAAAATGAGACAAAGCAGGCAGAGGAGATGCGGGTGGCAAAGAAGCATGAGATAAGGAATGCAGAGAATGTGGATGAGGGTGAGACTCCTGTGAAAACTGTGTATTGAAAATTAGGGCCATAGTATTGTCATCCATCCTGTCAGGGTATGGAAATACACTGAGGGTAAATGGCCTAATGCAGGAAGTGTCTTAATCCTATAACATCCAGCTGATTCAGGCTGTGGGGGACAGTGTAGTACTGCACTCTTCTGGCTGGGACCTTGAATAAATGAATGAATGTTACATTTATACAGCCCTTTTCTAAGATACACAAAGAGCTTTACAGAAGCACTGGGGAGCCACTTCAACCCAAACGTGAGGCAGCAGGAGAGGGGGCCCAGGCAGAGAGAACAGCCAACAAGACGGGTGCTTCCACAGACAGGACGGGGGCCCCGGCAGACCAACGCTGACGACTCCTGGGACCAAGTCAACAGAGCAGCTGTCGTCATTGTGACTCACCCTCATACATCCATCCATTGTCTAAACCGCTTATGCTACTGGGTCGCGGGGGGTCCAGAGCCTATCCTGGAAGGATCTGTGCACGAGGCAGGGAACAACCCAGGACGGGGGGGCAGCTCATTGCAAGGCACATTCACACACCATTCACACACACATGCACTCCTACGGCCAATTTAGCAAGAGAGAACATGCAAACTCCCCCACACATGTGACCCAGGCGGAGACTCGAACCTGAGTCCCAGTGGTGGGAGGTAACAGTGCTAATCACTGCACCACCAAGCAGCCCCACCCTCATACATGATTTCTGATTCTTGATTTTAATCCCCTTTTCTGTTTTTGGCAACATATAAAGTGCTGTGAATGTCACTGTCAGATTGTCATATCATCCTCCAGTTGTCCCTTGTCACCCTGGATGCACATTGAGTGTTTGCTAAATATTTTATCTTGTAGTGTTCCTGATTTTTTCCTGTGTTTTAATTTGCAATTCTCAAATTTCATGACTGGCATCCGTGGGGACGATTAATTAAACCTGTTAACTCTGCACTTCAATTTCAAACTGTTGGTAACATGTGTACATATTTTTGTCTGATCTTTTCACCACCAGGTGGCGATATAGCAACTCCAGAGTTATTGATGGCTAGAACAAAAAAAACACAGTAACACAGAGGTGTAGCTAAAAATTCTGGGCCCCTGACAGAATGTCACCTTGCGCCCTCTGTCGAATTTTACATTCTGTGAAAGAGATTTGTTGAGCCATCTTCCAATGTAATCCAATCCAGCTCTTTATTTGAAAAGCACTTTAAACAACCTTATGGACCAAAGTGCTGCACAAAGGAATAAATAAAAACATTCACACACTTAAAAACGAAGTAAAAGAAATTTAATAAAAACCAAAACATTCAATGTGAGTAAAAGGCCATTAATAAAAATTTAAAAAAATCTATTAATTAATAAAGAAAAGGCTAAGATTAAAATAAGATTTACTATTAAAATTAACATCTCACAATGTGTCAAAGGTGAAGGAGAAGAGATTAGAAGAGATTTAAAAACGGACAGAGGGGATTCCTCTCTAATGTGAAAAGGCAAGTCATTCCACATTTTAGGAGCTGCGACTGCAAAGGCTCGATCCCCTCTAAGCTCACGCTGAGTCTTAGGAACCGTCAGGAACAGCTGATCAGCTGACCTGAGAGAGCGGGTGGGGGTGTAAGGGTGAAGCAGCTCACACAGGTCAGATGGAGCAAGACCACTGAGGGCTTTAAAAGCAAATAACAGAATTTTAAAATGAATCCTAAAATGTACGGGCAGCCAGTGGAGTGAGGCTAAAATGGGGGAGACATGCTCATATTTCCATGTGCGGCAGCATTTTGAACCTTCTGGAGGTGAACAATAGTGGAGCCTCTAACCCCAACATAGAGGGCGTTACAGTGGTCCAAACTAGTAGTGACAAAAGAGTGGATTACTGTCTCAAAGTGCTGCCTAGAAAGAATTGGCTTTATTTTGGCCAACTGCCTCAATTGTAAAAAGCTTGACTTGACAACTAACCTTATCTGAGTGTCAAACTTAAGGTTGGTGTCGACTTTAACCCCTAGGTGTGTGATGACTGGTTTACAATATTGTTCCAAGGAACCTAAAATTACAGTGGAGGTCAGAGGAGTGGAGTTACCAAAAACCAACACTTCTGTCCATTACCTCCCCACTTCCTTGTTAGTTACAATATTTGTTCTGCATTACTGTACTGCTTTGGAGCCTTTTGATATTAAGGTGAATAACACAGGTGAAAAATTAAGGTGAAAAAAGAGACAGATGCATTGACAGCAGTCGTGGCCACACTTTGGACTGGGAGTGTAAGAGCAAAGGAAACTGAATCCACTATGTTCTGTCCTGTAAATTTTTATTAAACACCACATGACACACATACGAGTCCTGTTTTAACTTTCAGGGCTGATGGTCTGCAGCCTGGCTTGTGTTCTACAGTGCAGCGCAGGTGCAGTCACTGTGCTGAGCCCGGCGTTATATTAATGACGCAGCCTTTCACACTGACCAGTGAGAAATAACCTTGAAAATGACTGTGCTCTTTGTGGTTCTCCTTTTTTCTTACCACCAAGCAAGAGACTAAACATATTTTCTACTTATCAGTTATCAGAAATCAGAAATGTCATGCAGTAATCAGAGGTTAGACAGCAAGAATGACTTTTGTATTTTTATCTTTTGTCAATCTTTTATCCAGCGACTACTAATTCTCATCGGGGTCTGGAGAGGGTGGGACCTGTCCCAGGAAGCACAGAGCACAGGCCTGCATGGGATGCCATTCCACACAAGCAAAAACAATTAAGATGGTCAGATTTGCCTCACTGTGTGATTTTGACTGAAAGATGAACTAAGCACAGTCTTGTGTGTATAAAAATGCGTAGATTCATTTAACTTTAACAATGAGATTCAGCAACATGACCTTATAGTGTTAATGATCGGTATCTTACTGGTATTAACTGAATTATGCAAAATTCTACATTATTCTATATTATTGCACCCAAATTGTTCATACTGACTAAATGTAATTACTGACATCCTGGACATACTGCTTTTTAGGTTTGAATTTAAAATGTTAGTAGACAAATTCATGCTGTCAATAACATCTCACTTGCTCACCCACTTTTAGATAAAAATACCCTTTGTGGTTTTTCTAGTGAAGCAGTGGGCCTGAGCTGAGGACCTGATGGTTGTGTGGTTTTCGCTCACTGAGAAGAGAGACACAAACACCCTGCTCTCAGTCGGTCAGTCTTCCTGTAAAATGCAGAGGTGAGACTGCTAGTGGAAAATTACTGACTGCAGCGTCAACAACACATATAAACAGCAGCACAAACAAAATGTTCCACAAATGCAGGACATCTGTATGCTTACAGCACACATCAGACACGCTGACCCTCAGCACTGAGCTCCTCCAGGCTCTGTGCTCTCCCTCTTCTCTTCAATTTCTACACAAATCACTGCTGCTCCAGTGAAGATCCTGAATTTTGCAGGTGATACTACTGTGTTTGCCATCATAACTGAAGGTGATGAGTCTGCCTACAGACTGGAAGTCGTACAGCTGACCATCCAGTTCTGAACTCACATTATCCCAAATGTCCACATGCTTAGACTCCTCTCATCATCAGGGAGGAGCGTCCCTTGGCACTGTAGAGTAGATGGATGAGAGCAGGCTGATAACAAGGCTGTCATCAATTTTATGTGACACCTCTCACCCCCCCAGCAGACTATGGAGGCCCGTAAGGGCAGCTCCTTCAGTAAGAGACTCAGACACCCGGCGTGTGACAGAACGGTACCGCAGGTCATTGGGCCCCACAGCAGTCAGGCTTTATAATCTGCACTCTGCTCATTGAACTTTTCCCCTGTTCACTGTCTTCTGATACAGTTTCTATCTGCTGCTGATCTGCAATATTGTTCCTCCTTATTCACTGATGTGCAGTGTTGCATTGAGCCAGTGCATTATGCCCTGTGTGGCAGCTTCCTTTGGGAGGCTAATATCTGGCACATGAGCAATAATGTTACATGCAATAGGATTGTGTATAAGTTAAGGATTGTGTATAAGTTAATTTTAATATTCCTATAATATTCCTCTGTATGTAATATATTCTTATTTTTTGTTTCTATTATTACCCTATATTTATATATACATCCATTTATTTTACATTCATAATGATGTTGTTTGTTGTTTTGTGCCCCACTGCTCTTGTAACAAGCCTCAGTCTTGACTCTCCCTTTTAAGGTCTTGGCCTTAAATCACACTCGATATAGGTGGTGTCGTCCCCATCACCCTGACCAGGATACATGCTGTAAGATTAATGGATGGTGTTTATCTGTGTGATGAAAAAGAATGTGAATAAAACAAAAATGTACCATTATAAATGGGAGCCCTAGGATGTGTGGTGGTTAGAGATGTGGACTGATGAGAATTTTGCTTTTCTAAAGTTCTGTTGTGAAAACTGTACATTCCGTTCCATGTACAGTAGTGATATGTAGCAATCATGTGCTCCAGTCAAATGTCCAGCTGCATGAATAATAATGGTGGCTTGTTTGGATAAAATAACTTAGGCTGAATACTTGAAAGCGTGACCTGGGTGAGGTAGAGAGGAAACAGGGTCTTACAAGAAGCAGATATTGTTCTGTCTGTGTGGTTTTTACTCTTTGCAAAGTGAGTCCAGCACAGTGCAGTCAGTGGGTCAGTCTTCCTGAGCTGCATCTAACCAGTGGAAACATCTGCAGCACTGCAGAGAAGCACTCAGCAGACAAACAAACCCAAACAGCTTACAGCTGTATGTCACTTTTGGACAGAGGTGGACAAAGTACACAACTTCACTACTTGAGTTAAGTATAGATACTCCTCGTCAAATAATACTCAAAGTTTTTCAGTTAATTTTTTACTTCAGTTAAAGTACTGGAGTATTTGCATCTAAAAATACTTAAGTATTCAAAAGTACATTATGTTTTAAATGCAAGACATTTTTCAGAACCTAATGACTCCTGAACACCCCACTGAATACACTGACTGGCTTGTACATCTTGTAGAATAAAAAGCTTGTGGAATATGATACAATGACTATAGAAACACAACTGACATAACAAAAGTACAGCCATTGTCATTTTCATCTTATTTAACACCCCCCACCCCACTCACACAAAAGAGCATGGTAGTGTTCTTACAGAGCCGTAGCAGTGTGTGTGTGTGCATGTGTGCATGTGTGTTTGTGTGTGTGTGTGTCTATGTGTGTGTGTGTTTGTGTGTCTGTGTATGTTTGTGTGTGTGTCTATGTGTGTGTATGTTTGTGAGCCAAGTAACAAGACAGGGAGCAAGAAACAAAACTCCTCTTTCTTAATTATCCACATCGTTATTAACGACACAGGTATATATACAGGTACATATACAGGTACATGTATATACTCAAAAATACATCCAGAACACACAATTAAATGAAAAACGTAATTTAAGAACACTTGAAATTTTCATTCAGTTTCTTTCATCTGTTTAATATAATCGATCAGTCCCTGTGCGTTTGCCCCAAACCATTCAGCATGGTACACAAGGGAGACAAGTAAGCATGTGTGACATCAAAGAACTGATTGCAGCAACTCAGCCTTTCCACAACATTAAAGCCGCTTATTCCCCCCCATGCCATGAAGAAATAATCTCTGTGGCTCCCCTCTCCCCCTCCCTCAGCCCCCAGTCTGGCTTGAACATTTGCACTTCCAGTAAAAATGCGCCCCAAACACACTGACACCAAACTCAGCACCGGTGCTCCGTAAAATCCCGTGATTCAGTCTCAGAAGCACTGGCTCCCCTGCCCTCCTCTGAACATTATTAAAGCTACACCCTGAACACTCTGTGTGACTGACATGAATGAGAAGCATCTTTATTCATAATCTCTGTAGCGGAGGTCAGAATACAGAGTGTCATTATTCCCGTCTTTCTTCTGTCTCCTGGGTTTTGGCTTCTTAAGGTTCAGGGCAGCGTAATTCAGTGTGTCCTCGTCATGGCACTGTGGAGACAAAGATGGCAGAATTGGATGGATCAAATCGGTTTGCTATTACCTATTTTCACAAATAGCACTTAAAATGCTGATCCCAGGATGGAAATCAGTCTGAGGTTCATTTGTTTTACTGACGATTTGTAATTTGAAATATTTATTACATACTTGCTTGCGTGACCATTCCACTTTTGATATATCACTGTTCTTTTCATCTGTTTAAAATATATAACACATCAATATATTATTTAATTTCGCACGGTATCATACCGTGGTCAGATAACATTCCGAATTTTCAAGCAATCAACATCCTTTTTGTCTCAAAAATGAAAGTAAAAATGACTTCTGTCAATTTAAGTGTGCATGTTTGGATACGTGTCATTTGTTCTCATATATCATATATAATAAAATTGCTATAAAGGAGATCTTGGTAATAAAAGTTATTGATATGCAACTTATTGCAACATGTATATTTCAATAGATTTTGCAAAATATGAAAGATATAATACAAAAATGTAAATCTTACAGTACAAAAAGGTTTATATAAATAAGGTGAGATTTAATAATGGATTTTAAAACTGTATTACCTGCAAGAGTGGTTTTAATATGAAAATGTTATCTATCATAAAACAATTTTATATTTCTATAATTTGTTAAAATCTACATTTTGTCCTTCTGAGTGCATAAAGCCGGGCAGCGTACCTGCACAGTGTGTACAGGTCAGTTTACATCTTATACAAATGAGAGCAACGTTCAGAATAATGCTGCAAGATAAAACTATCAGCAAGCCAGAGTGAAGAGGATCCAGCAGCTTCTGAAAGCCTGTAACAAAGAGATAGATTTCAGCATAATGATATAGAGACACATTTCCCATTTGCTTACATTACATTAGTTAAAGATCAAATCGATAACACATTACAGCAGTTGTTTTGTAAATAGTCCATTTTTAACATGAACTTCTAGTATTTTGTATTTTAACAATTTATATTAATATTTGAAATAATTATTAAATTAGGCTCCGGACCCCCCGCGACCCAATAGGATAAGCGGTTTGGAAAATGGATGGATGGATGGATATTAATATTTGAAATAATTATTAAATTAGGCTCCGGACCCCCCGCGACCCAATAGGATAAGCGGTTTGGAAAATGGATGGATGGATGGATAATTATTAAATTAACATCTGTGTAATTTAATTTAAGCACTTAAATTAGAAAATTCATTACATTAAAAAAAGAAATAAATGTCTTAATAGCAGAATAAGCTAAATAAAACTTTGAAGCAGATATACTCTCCACACTGGGTGCTACCATCTATATCCAGCTGTGTGCCGTTCCCAAACAGCATCTCCCCACACTGGGTGTTACCATCTATATCCAGCTATGTGCCGTTCCCAAACAGCATCTCCCCACACATGGCCACAGCGCAGTAGTAAGTCCCAGCATCGGAGAGGCTGAGGTTCCCCTTGGGGAGGCTGTAGACGCAGCTCCGTGTAGGAGATCCAGCCTCAGGGCTCTTCTCACACTCATCACTGCTGTTTCCAGGGCTGTAAATGACTCCAGGAAGGGATTCTCCTGATCCATGTCTGAACCAGTAAACACTGTGTTCTCCTGCACAGCTCCCAGTCTCTATCGTACACTGCAGGCTCACAGAGTCTCCTGGCTGCAATGTGTCAGACACAGGCTGCTGTACCACAGTCCTGCTGTTGGAGTCTTTACCTGAAAAGCAAAATAGTCATGATGACAGCCCTTTGAGAATAACAATGGAAAATACAGATCCTCAAAAATTGTTCTTACAGATTTTTGGGAACTGAATCGATGTTCTTCTAGCCATCCAAGAAATCAGTAACTTCTTGGAGAACAGCTGACATTCTTCTCTCTTTTTATTGTATTACTGCTTATTAGTATATATCAGGTAACACTATACATTAACTGCACCTACATAATACCTAAATAAAAATTATATGATAATAACAAACATTATAATCATATAATGTCTTGTATTAATGTATGAAGGTAGATGAATATAATTAATTTCAATTCAAAGAAATGAAGTGTGTAAAGTGTACTTTATATTTTCATGATTTTCGTGACTTTACATTTGGTTTATGTTGCCCCTTTTCCACAGGAAGGTATTTATTGTTTTTGCATATTTAGCTCTTGATGTGTTTTGGTATTTTTGAGCATTTTGCTGTAGTACCTGCATAATTTAATTCAAGAGCCGAAGAGCTGTTTGCCCATTACTAGTTTGTCTATCTTTTAACATTAAAGAAAAAGTATACATAGTAAAAGGAATTACTTGGTTTCGTAGTTCCTCCTATTTATTTTCTTATGCACACAAAAGTAAGTTTTTCCGTTCAACCATAGCACTACAGCGAAAAGCAAAACGTCATGGCAAATACAATTATGCTTTATTCCAATACACATTGCTAATTTTTCATTATTATTACATTTATTCAGCATAATATCTTCAAAGGTTTCATGATTTAATTTGCAATCTTCTGGCCTGAAATCTTTTCCTGCTACACTGAAGACTCTCTCAGCGTGTGCAGAGAAAGCTGCAGCCAAAGGGTTGGCATCCTCTGATAAACATGGTTGGTTCAGGTATCGGTGACATTATGTGAACCTTTCATGGCAGGAATAGGGACTAGTTTGACTTTTGATGCAGGAAAAGTGTTTGGGACTGTTAGGTTGAAGAAACAGTTGTTAATCATTTCTGTATGATCAGCAATGAGTGTAAATATATATGTATACGTTATTTCTTATCTTCTAGCCACATACTCTTAGCTATTGTACTCTAAGTAGGTGGTTAACAGCTGCCTACTTAGATAAGAATCTCACTTCCCTCTCTTGCGCCCCCCATTGACTATAAATAAAGAAGACAAGGGGAACCACCCTTTGTAACACATTCTGCTGTAGTTTGCATTGCAGAGAGTGTGGGTACCCTTGCAAGTAAAACTGTAACCTGTGTGTGTCTCATAAATGTGGAGTTGGGGTGGAAACGCCGGGCGCTTTCCCCAACATAGAATTTGGTCCTTCGAGCCGGATCCGAGGAACCCCGAAGACGTCTCCAGTACGCCGAGAGAAGCGACACCGAAGTCTGTCGACAGCCACTCGAAGTCGGGTGCAAGAAAGACCTGTGATGTGAATTCGTCATCAGGCCGGTGGTTAGAACTGCGCTCGACGTCTGGTGATGTCTGAAGGACCTCGGTGACGGATCAGAGAGCACACTATACAGGTGAGAGATATGGCACCTAAGTGAGTAGGTGGCCAAGTGAGAGATACGGCACCTAAATAAGTAGGTGGCCAAGACATGCATGTGGTTGAGGTTAGCCGAAATTAACCGGGAGAGAAAGTAGGCGTTGTTGGAAATATATACAGTGTTGTATGTGGATGTGTTTTTATAGGTTTTAGATTAACCTACACGATCCACCCTAAAAGCAACAACATACTGGTGACTGAAGGATCAAGGACGGGTTTCATCCCTGAAAACTAACACCGCTGCTCTAATAGGGAGCAGTAGAAGGCCGTGTTAGTGTCCTCCTGAGGTCTCATGCCAGAGACTTGCTTTTAGGATTTTTTATTTTTTGTAGTGTATCCATTAAAAGGTAACAATGGGGAAGAATCAAAGTAAACAAATGGAACTAGAGGGAGATGAGAAGTTTATGGAAGGATATAAGCCAGGATCAGGACAAATAAGTAGTCAGAGATGGAGGAAAAAAACATGGGTTTGAAGGAAAACTCCACACTCCAGATATATTAAAATTACAGGGAAACTTAAAACTGGAGATGTTACAGACTACCAATAAGAAAGAAGGTAAAGACAGAAAAAAAGAATATGTTTTTTCTGATGCATGGTTAGAACAGAGTAAATTAAGAGATAATAAAAGACAGCAAAAAAAGGGAAATAAGGAGAAAAAATTACAGGCGACTTTAATTACACTAGATGAGGAGACGGCAACAAAATCTTCTGCCGCTCCAGTTCCCTTACTGCCCCCACAAATTCCAATGATTGCGCCTGCACCAGTTCCAGCTGTAAATAGACGACAAATAGGAGGAGGGGAATCATCTCGAATGATGACCCGAGGGTCTAACCCTTCTCTGTATCCGTTAAAGGATCTGGAGACAAGTAAAGTACGCTGGCATCCAAAAAATGACACAGAACAGGAAGACTGGGAGAATGATTTGGTGTGTCCACTCGTAGAAGTGGCAAATCCAAATCGAGGCCCAAATAATGCAGGACCCGAAACTATGTTAGTATATAGACCCTGGACCGCTGAGGATAGAACAGCGGCTTTAAAAGGAATACCCCCGGTTGAAGAAGGGGTACCCGAGTTTTGGACTGCCATCCTAGAATTACAAAGTAGTTTTCATTTGAACGGCAGGGAAATGTATAGATGTCTCAGACAGTTGTTTACCCATAAATGGGGACGTGTAGCGGGAGACTTCACAGGACATGGTAATAATGATGAAGTCTTAGCACATGACTCGCAGGAACTCATACAAGCATTACGAGACTTGCGAAACAGGGTAGAGACAGCCTTCGTAAGACGCGCAGACTATGGACGAATAGCGCAATGTAAACAAAAAGATGGAGAGGAACCTGAGGATTTTATGGATAGAATGAGAGTTGTATTTAGAGGAAACTCAGGGATCCCATTTGATGAAGAGGCAGTAGGAGTGTACCAACAACAGCTAAAACGAGCTTTTGTCGCAGGCCTAAAGCCCGAATTGCGAAAATATCTTGACAAACATTGGGTACATCAGAATACTGGTTCAGTCCAACAAGCACTATAATATGCTCAACACGCGCAGAAAGCGCAGAAACAGGAAAAGACAGACACAATATTCAGCGCCTCAGAAGTAGTAGCGCTAGTGCAAATGAATCCTCCGGGGAGGGGAGGATTCAGAGGAAGGTCAAGAGGCCGAGGAAGGGGGAGAGGTGTTTTCAGAAACAATTACAGGAATTCGTCTCAGCAAGATAACATTTGCTGGACATGCAGGAAACCTGGACACTTAGCTAGGAATTGTAGAGTAGGGAAACAACCATATAACCCAAACTCCATTGAAAACAATGATCAATGACCCCCCTCGGAGGCCCCTGTTACCGACACCATCCGAGGCAAAACAGAGGTGATTTTAAGAAAGGAAACGGAGGTCACTTTACAAGACCTTTTAGATAAGGAAATAGATTTACAAGCAGTGTGTCAGTTATTAGCAGAAAGGCAGTGGGAAACCTTGCCAAGTCGGAAGTTAGTCATAAACGGCAAAGTATATGAATGTCTGTGTGACACTGGAGCATGTAGGACTGTCCTAACCTCCAGTCCTCCCGGAGTCACATATTCTTCATCAGTCATAAATATAAAAACGGCAGGAGGTCAGACAGACAGACATCAGTTAACAAACCCAGTTGCAGTAAAAGATAAGGAAACTGGACTTGAATGTCAAGCACAGGTGTTAATAAGCCCTTCTTGTCCTGTTAACTTGTTAGGCCGAGACCTTATGGTACAAATGGGCATTAGCGTGGTTGCCACAGCCACTGGCATGAAAGCAATCGTAAATGAAGAAGCTTATGTTGTGCAAGGAACCACAACACCACAATATTACTGGTCTCTGGACCTAGGGGGAACTGCACAGACACGAGAATTATTGCGGAAAACTAGAGAAAAGCAGTCCCCTAGACAGGCCCAGTTCATGCCTGACGATGCCTTACACGTCACTATGTGGTACAAAGACACCCTTGGACCAGATTATGTCTATGACAAAACGTTTCATGCCCTCCAAGACACTTGTATTACCTTACAACATATGTATGTTAACCCCACCACTGGGTTTTCAGCAGCCTCAGTCATTTTATCTAACAAGCAACAGGCTGTATTTAGAGAGAGAACACCACACGTATCTCTTTCAAAACCACCCCAGATGCAGTGGAGAGATGTAGAGATGTTCTTACGAGATTCTATGCACAGTTACAATGACTACCAACCCGTATCTGGCTCCTGTTGGAGCTATGATGAGAAACACAATGTGTGGCGGTTTCCTTTGGGATGGAGAGTTCAAACCACTCCCACCACACACTTAAAGGACCCAACCTGACAAATTTTTTCAACCCTGGAGGAGGGATCATGTCCAGATCTAGATCGCCTCCCAGAAGGGTTGTGGTCGTCCTCCCCCACTGATGTAGGGCTGGTAAAGGGGTTTCCACCTTACAAAGTAATTGTGAAATCAGAACACCGTCCGGTAGTTAGGCAATACCCATTAAAACCTGAAGCAGAAAAAGGTATAGCCCCTGTAGTGCAAGACATGTTAGCATCAGGAATATTGCGAGAGGCTCCTGAAGCCACTTGCAACACTCCTATCTTTCCAGTCCAGAAGGGACATACAGGGAAATGGCGCATGGTGCAGGATTTAAGACCGGTTAATAACATAGTGCAACATGCAGCACCAGACGTGCCTAACCCACACTTATTGCTCAACTCATTGACTCCTGATAAAAGCTACTTCTCAGTAGTGGATCTTAGTAATGCATTTTTCTCAGTACCATTGCACCCTGATTCTCAACATTTATTTGGATTTACCTATAAAGGGAAAAAATATACATATACTAGACTCCCTCAGGGATTTTCTGAAAGTCCACATGTATATACCATGGCCCTTAGATACTCTATGAGTACCTGTGAAATACCATCACATAGTCAGGTATTACTATACGTGGATGATATCTTAATAGCAGCAGATTCAGAACAACATTGCAAAGAAACTACCCTAACTGTGCTTCAGCATTTATACAATACTGGACATAAAGCTTCTAAACAGAAGTTGCAGTATTGCAAAAAGACAGTTGTCTATTTAGGGCATAACCTTTCACAAAAAGGTCGCTCGCTGCTAGAGATAAGGAAACAAGCTATACAGGAAGCACCTAAACCACAGACTAAACAACAGATGATGTCCTTTTTAGGGCTCTGCAATTATTGTAGAGAATGGTTACCAGATTATGCTTTTCTAGTTCAACCTTTGCAAAATTTAATATACGGGAAGGAGATGACTCTAAAGGACAAAATACAATGGACTGAGGACGGAGAAAATGCTTTTACAAATTTAAAAAGAATGTTGCAAACCAATGTGACCCTTGCTCTACCAGATTATCAACAACCATTCACCCTATGTGTAGATGCTAATCAAGGTTATATGAAAGCAGTATTAACACAGCCATTCGGAGCAAAAGAGAGACCGTTAGCATTCTATTCAAAACGATTAGATGCAGTAGCAGCTGGCTTTCCACAGTGTTTACAGGCATGTGCAGCTGCTGCAGAAGCAGTAAAGGTATCAGCAGAATTGGTACTTTGTCACCCCCTCATACTTAAAGTTCCTCATTCTGTGTCTCTAATCTTGTTGCAGACACCGCTTCCATTCTTAACACATACAAGACATCTTACCTTAGTGTCACTTTTGCTCTCACAACCTAACATTGAACTTCAGCGGTGTGGCCTATTGAACCCTAGCACGCTCCTCCCCACCGCAGAGGATGGGGAGCCACATTCTTGCAAAGCAACAATAGAAGAACAAACAAAACCAAGAGCAGATATTCTGCAAACTTTTATACCAGGATCAGAAGTTGTTTATGTAGATGGCTCAGCATCAAAAAATGATATGGGAAAAAATAAAGTTGGGTATGCTGTAGTTACATCTACTGAAGTGTTAGAAGCCAATGCACTCCCTTCTACTTGTTCAGCACAAGCGGCTGAACTCTATGCTGTGATCAGGGCATGTGAACTGTTCAAGAACAAGTCACTTACTATCTACACTGATAGTCAATATGTGTTTGCAG